>NW_028248712.1:0-59048 GCF_964263255.1 Lissotriton vulgaris
CAGGGATGCTGTGTGCGGGTCGCTGATCTTTTTTACATTGGAGAAGTGTGGCTCAGGGGTTAGAGGCGGCAGACCTGGAGCTTGAGTTCGGCCCTGGACCAGGGTTCAATTCCCCGCCTCGGCGGGTCTTGGGCTCAATAATTCCACGGACTCGATAATTCTCGCTCCGGTGCCTGCTCGACTCACGGGTTCACACTCTGCGACTCTGGGCAATAGCTTGCTTAATCTCCACATCGGCCCCTCGCGGTGGGATGCCTGGCTTTCACCTTGTGGATACCCTGCCAGGGTTATCTCACAGGGGAATACCAGGACGGGTTCCCTAAGCAAGCGCGGAGATGCCCCAGGGTAGGTCATGCGCTATATAAGCTTCATACATTTACATTTACATTACATTTCTAAAGGATTGGCCCTTGATATATATATATATATATATATATATATATATATATCCAGCAAATGACTCCCTTTCCCTCCGTAAGGCGCTGCTTTGTCCAGGTCGCGTTACTCCTGCGGTCGAGTCAGACCGCTGCAAATTCAAAAGGTTTTCCCCGCTGAGGGGGAGAGTGGAGTCGCAGAAGAAAACAGACCGCAAACAGCTTATTCGTGCAAGTTTTCCTGATTTAATTCATAAATCCATCGGGGGTTTCAAAACAATATAGCAACCAACGCGTTTCGACAGCGTCCGCTGTCTTGATCACGGTTAGCCTACTCAGTACAGCTCAACATTTTTAAGGAACCAACAAACAAACATTTTGGTCAGACATGTCCCCCTGTCACATGGTGTGTTACCTGTATGCTTGGAATTCTGGGATTTGTAGTTGACATTAAGTTAGTGTATAATGCTTAGTGATTGTAATTACATTACTTTTAGGGGCATACTGGTTATGTGTATGTCTCTATGTTAAGCATTATTAGGCCAGCGATTTTGGGATAGTCTGTTTTTCCAATTAGCCTTGGTCGGTTCTCATGCAATGTTTATCTATGGGAGTTCCGCCCTCCAGTGGGCATAGCATTAGCAATTTGACATATTGTTCAATTTTGTGCAATTATTAACAGAAATATAGCCCTCCAGTGGGCATTTTCACATGTCATTATATATCAAAGCCAAATGTGTACTCCCCTCGGTGAGCTGGAAACAAAGGTGAAAAAAGTGGGGGAGTGTAAAATAAAAGGGGCAAAATCATTAGAATATCATGTATGGCAGGCGGGATTTCTCAAAGGTCTATTTAGTTCATTCACAAATGTATATAAAGCTCTTCCGATTGATTTAGCCCTGATGGCACCATAGTTCTGAAACCAAGGATGTGTTTTGATTCCTTGCGTCTTAACAACTTTTCATTGTGTCCACCTCTGGTTGAGAGATTCAAGGTCTCAATGCCCCAGAAACGCAATTGTTTCCAGTCTCCGTTATGATCCGATTCCATGTGTTTGGCAACGGCGTTGCCCCTGTCTTTGTGTATAGTTGCACGGACATGCTCCAAGATGCGTTTTTTTAGTTCGCAGATTGTGCTTCCGATATACCTTAGTTTACACGGACACTCGATCATGTATACCGTGTATCTGCTGTTACAGGTTATGCATTCGTTGATTTTCCAGATTTTTTTGTCCGGCATAGTTATTGTTTGAGTAGGTTTGGCAATTTCGCAGGCCTTACAATGGTAGCACTTCACAAATCCTTTGGTTTGTAACCAGTTTTTTTTTTTGGTTGTTGACTGAAAATGGCTGTGAACCAATTGGTCCTGGAGGTTTTTAGCCCTTTTATAAGATATTATTGGGTGTGTGCCCATCCTTTTTCCTATGACAGGGTCCAGCTGCATAATCTTCCAATTTCTTTTCAGTATTTGGTTCAGTTGTTTTGTTTCCCTGCTGTAAGCTGTAATTAACCTGATTGGTTCCTCCTCCATTGGAATGGAGATTTCTTTCGATTTTAGGCTGTCCGATCTTGTGGTCTTATTTGCTCTTTCCCAACAGTGTCTTATTGTGCGCTGGTTATATTGCCTGTTTCGGAAACGAGTTGCAGAGTTTTTACTTTGTTTTTGCCATTCCCCTTCCTCACTGCAAATTCTTCTCAGTCGGAGAAATTCCCCATAGGGGATGCTTGATATTAGGGATTGCTGATGGAAACTGGTGGCTTCAAGTGTGGCGTTTGTTGCTGTGCTTTTTCGGTGAAGGGTGGTTTCTACTTGGTTATATAACATAGATAAACATTGCATGAGAACCGACCAAGGCTAATTGGAAAAACAGAAAAACAGACTATCCCAAAATCGCTGGCCTAATAATGCTTAACATAGAGACATACACATAACCAGTATGCCCCTAAAAGTAATGTAATTACAATCACCAAGCATTATACACTAACTTAATGTCAACTACAAATCCCAGAATTCCAAGCATACAGGTAACACACCATGTGACAGGGGGGCGTGTCTGACCAAAATGTTTGTTTGTTGGTTCCTTAAAAATGTTGAGCTGTACTGAGTAGGCTAACCGTGATCAAGACAGCGGACGCTGTCGAAACGCGTTGGTTGCTATATTGTTTTGAAACCCCCGATGGATTTATGAATTAAATCAGGAAAACTTGCACGAATAAGCTGTTTGCGGTCTGTTTTCTTCTGCGACTCCACTCTCCCCCTCAGCCGGGAAAACCTGTTGAATATATATATATATATATACATATATATATATATATATATTACCTACTGGCGGTCGCCAGTAGGTAGTTATAGTTAGGATTTTTTTCAATGCAAAATCTCAAAATTCTATTGTGAATAACTTTGGCGCCGGTTGACGAATCTGCCTGAGAATTTCCTCAAAGTTGCCTCGCGGACCTCCGGTCCTTCCCTGAAAGTTTTGGGGGGATTCGTCAAGCGGGGGCCGAGATAAAAGGGGGTCCCAGAACGTGTTTTCCCCATGTTAATTTCCATAGGGCGGTCGACCTCACTTTTAGCCCGAACGGCTGAATGGATTTCCACCAAACTTGGCAAAATTGTAGGGACTGGTAGCCCGATGTGCCTTTGCTATGTCTCAAGATATGTGCTCCAGTGGTTTTTACGAAAATTAACTTTGAAAAAATATATATTGGGCTACATTGGGCTATATATATGTTAGAGCCCAAATGTAGCCCAATGTAGCCCAAAGATGGCCACCAGAGACAAAAAAAAACAAATGTAGCCCAAATATCAGCCAGATGTAGCCCAACTATAGCCCAATGACAGAATGTCCCAGAGTGTTCTAAAGAACAACTAGAGCGCTAACAGTCTTACTTATGACAAAAGTATGGCACACCTGAAGTCATCTTGATTGGAATAAAGTGTTAACACTTAAAACATTTAATTTGCAAAGGAACAAAATGAGGGGGTTCATTTTGCCATAGAAATTATGATTAGTGCTGAAGAAAGAAAAATTAAGGCACATTTTGAGTGACTTCTCAAATCCTCTTATATTTCATTAAAAAAATTCTGATATGCAGTCTCCCAAGATGGCCACCAGAGACAAAAGAGCCCAAATGTAGCCCAAATATCAGCCAGATGTAGCCCAACTATAGCCCAATGACAGAATGTCCCAGAGTGTTCTAAAGAACAACTAGAACGCTAACAGTCTTACTTATGACAAAAGTATGGCACACCTGAAGTCATCTTCATTGGAATAAAGTGGTAACACTTAATACATTTAATTTGAAAAGGAACAAAATGAGGGGTTTCATTTTGCCATAGAAATTTTATATATATATATATTCACTGAAAAAACCATAGGTTTCACACCAGTTATAGTTAGGAATTAGCATTTAAAAAACCTATTAAATTCACTGAAAAAAAAATAGGTTTCACACCAGTTATAGTTAGCTGGAAATTTTACTGATATAAAACCATTGAAATTCCCACGTTATAGTTAGTCGGACTCACTATAACTTGCGCGTGCAATGCACTGCTGATGACATCACATATTACATCACTCATGACATGGTCAGTGACATCACTCATGACATCACTGATGACATCACTCATGACATCACTGATGACACCATCCAATGAATATGTGCCTTTCTGAAAAATAAATATGTTTTATATATGTATATGTTAAGGTCGATGGAAGAATAAATGTTCAAATAAGTGTCTAATTGTTTTTTTTTTTTTTAAATTGATTGGTTAACTGGCTTATTAAGTGTATCTTAGTGAATACATATATTAGCGAGTAATGTTTAAATATTTAAATATATGTATCAGTGTTTTACTTTATGTATAAGTGGCTGCATGGGTTGGTGAGTAGCTACATGTGTGTGTATATGGGTTATTAGATGTTTTTTTAGTATCAGTATGAGTGTCTGTATGGTTTGGTGGGGCTGTTACTTAGCACATAGATGCATCAATGACTGACTCACTGTTTGTATGTGTTTTGAAGACAGCATTTATGTAGGATTGTATGGGTGGATGAGTGTGTACATGTGTGTGTTAGAGAGTGAATGCCTCTCTCACTAGTGTCTTTATGAGTAACTACATATGTTTTAATCTTGTATATATGAGAATTGATGTATATAAGTAAGTATATGTGAGAGTGAGAGATTGAAAGAGTTCCTGTTTAAATAAGTATGTGTTTCTATAAGTGATTGTTTAAGAGAGTAAGTATGTGTAAGTTTCCTTAGAAGTAATGTGCTAATGTGTGTATAGTTGTATATGCAAATAAATGGATGTTTATTAGTTTATTTGCATGTGTGAGTATATGTATGAGTAAGTTTTTGATGACTGTCGGTGTGTAACAGAATGAATAGGGGTATCACTACATATGATGAGTGAGTATATGTATGAGTGAATACATAAAACCGTTGGTGAATGTGTGAATTTGTATATAGATGGTGAAATTACTGAATTGGTTGTTGTAACTGGTATGGGTATATCCACTTTTTTGTTAATGTTAGTTTCTATTTTTGAATATGTGTTTCAAAGGTTACTTTACAGTGAAAGGAGGTCTGTCACTGTGTTACAAGGATGGTGTCATCAGTGATGTCATGAGTGATGTCACTGACCATGTCATGAGTGATGTAATATGTGATGTCATCAGCAGTGCATTGCACGCGCAAGTTATAGTGAGTCCGACTAACTATAACGTGGGAATTTCAATGGTTTTATATCAGTAAAATTTCCAGCTAACTATAACTGGTGTGAAACCTATTTTTTTTTCAGTGAATTTAATAGGTTTTTTAAATGCTAATTCCTAACTATAACTGGTGTGAAACCTATGGTTTTTTCAGTGAATTTCATAGGTTTTTTAAATGCTAATTCCTAACTATAACTGGTGTGAAACCTCTGGTTTTTTCAGTGAATTTCAAACGTTTTTTAAATGCTAATTCCTAACTATAAGTCTCAGTTTATATGTAAGACTGTTAGCACTCTAG
This sequence comes from Lissotriton vulgaris, assembly GCF_964263255.1. Classification (NCBI taxonomy): domain Eukaryota; kingdom Metazoa; phylum Chordata; class Amphibia; order Caudata; family Salamandridae; genus Lissotriton; species Lissotriton vulgaris. The sequence goes on from NW_028248712.1 coordinate 5,390, forward strand.
TTGTTCTTTAGAACACTCTGGTACATTCTGTCATTGGGCTACAGTTGGGCTACATCTAGCTGATATTTGGGCTACATTTGGATTTTTTGGTCTCTGGTGGCCATCTTTGGGCTACATTGGGCTACATTGGGCTACATTTGGGCTACATTTTGGCATATATATAGCCCAATGTAGCACAATATATATTTTATCAAAGTTAATTTTCGTAAAAACCACTTAAGAATAGGGCTACCACTCCCTACAATTTTTCCCAATTTTTTTTTTATTTTTTGCTTTGGAGCGCTTCCGGTGCGCTTCCCGGGGAACGCCCCGAAAAGCGTACTTTTATAAAGCGCCCCCGGGCGTGCTCCGGGGAGCGTCTCGTAAGCGCCAATATCGCGAACGAAAACATGATCATGACGTATCGCGTAGCCGCGTCCGCGTGATACGCACGGCGTAAGCGCACCCGGAAGTACTCGAGCGAATACGATCGCGCAACGTAAACATCCGACGCGCTTACGCTACGCGACCCGGAGTGCCCCCGGGCGCGCCCGGGGGCGCGTAGCGTAAGCGCGTCGGGTCATGTGACCTGAAAATAACACTTTTCATTGGTTCATAACAGTTTTAGTTTCATAATGATGAAGCCCCTGGTCTTGTGACCTGAAAATAACACTTCTCATTGGTTCAGGACAGTTTTTTTTCAAAATGATGAAAGACCCCACCTTTTTTCCTTATTCTGACTTTGTCCTTTGACTGAGGAAGACCTGTTTGTACATCTCTGTACCTTTTTGATCTTAATAATGGCTTCAGTAGCAGCAGCAGATGGTGCATCTGCCCCACCACCACCACCACAACCACCAAGAGGACCAGCTCCAAATTATATTGGTGGTCAAGAACAGAAGGAGGAGGAAGATGAAGAGGAGGAGGGGAGGAGAAGATGGCTGCCTGAAGAAAATACCCCATACAAACCCAAGCCACACATTGTATGGGAGTTTTTTTCAATCCCAGAGGGCAAAAAAAAAGTGAATGCGGCCAAGGTAACTTGCCTAATCTGCAATGAAGAACTTTCACGGGGCAACCCAAACAAAAAATATTCATTTGGTAACCATACCATGATTCGTCATATGACCCGAAAGCACCCAAACAACTACTCTCGTGCAGAGTTCAGGGAACTGGCCAGTAACCTCCCCCAGTCGTCAAGGACCACCTCCCAAATATAACCCAACCCACTTCATCGGGACCAGAAACATCAGAGATGATGCCTTGCATTCAGCCAAGATTTGCTGATTTTAAAATCACTTGTTCTGCATGTGGCAAGCTTATCGCCTATGGTGAAAAAAGTGTTAAGCTCATCGTCCTTGCAGGTGATAATCACAAGTGCCCCAAAAAGAAGTAATTTTTTGGGTTTTTTGTTTTTTTGCTCCAGTTGAGCCAGTTTCAATTCCCTTTTTTTGTTTCTCCCCCTAAAAAAATACAAAAAAAATATAAAACTGTTTTGAAAAGCCAAAAAAAGTTCAAAAAGTTCAAAAAACACAAAAAAAATATAAAACAACAAAAAGAAGAAAAAAAAAAGTTCTTTTTAGAACTACCTCCAATTTCTAAATAAAGGCTTCTTTTTTTTATAAACTGTCATCTTTTTCCCTCATTTTACGCTCCCCGGTGCGCTACCTGGTGCGCGTACCGGGCGCTTCCCCCGCGCACAACGAAAAAAAAAAAATATTTTAAATGCCCCGCGGGGCCCTTTTATAGCCCCCACATCAAACCTAGGGGGTCAAGGGGGGGTCTACCCTGCCCCCTTATGGTCATTTCCCCCTTTGTTTTGGCCACCTCTCGTGTCTCGATCCTACCGAGACACAAGATGGCGGCCGCTCCGGACTGTTTAGAATGTTTACAGACAACTGAGAGCCAATCAGCTTTCTGCGCGCAAGTCGCGTGTCGCGCCGGGAGCGCACTCCGGTGCGCGCACCGGAGAGCGCCTACAGATATATATATTTTTTGGAACCTAAATTACTCAAAATCCACTGCAGCACATATCTTGAGACATAGCAAAGGCACATCGGGCTACCAGTCCCTACAATTTTGCCAAGTTTGGTGGAAATCCATTCAGCCGTTCGGGCTAAAAGTGAAATCGACCGCCCTATGGAAATTAACATGGGGAAAACGCGTTTTGGGACCCCCCTTTTATCTCGGCCCCCGCTTGACGTATCCCCCCCAAACTTTCAAGGAAGGACCGGAGCTCGACGAGGCCATTTTCAGGAAATTTTCAGGCAGATTCGTCAACCGGTGCCAAAGTTATTCCAAATAGAATTTTGAGATTTAACATTGAAAAAAATCCTAACTATAACTACCTACTGGCGACCGCCAGTAGGATATATATATATATATATATATATATATATATATATATATATATATTCACTGAAAAAACCATAGGTTTCACACCAGTTATAGTTAGGAATTAGCATTTAAAAAACCTATTAAATTCACTGAAAAAACCATAGGTTTCACACCAGTTATAGTTAGGTGGAAATTTTACTCGCATAAAACCATTGAAATTCCCAAGTTATAGTTAGTTGGACTCACTATAACTTGCGCGTGCAATGCACTGCTGATGACGTCACATATTACATCACTCATGACATGGTCAGTGACATCACTCATGACATCACTGATGACATCTCAAATGACATCACTGATGACATCATCCAGTGAATGTGTATCTTTCTGAAAAATAAATATTTTTTATATATGTATATCTAAAGGTTGATGGAAGAATAAATGGGTAAATAAATGTCTAAATGGATGTTTTTTGTGTGTAAAATTGATTGGTTAACTGACTTATTAAATGTATCTTAGTGAATACATATATTAGGGAGTAATGTTTAAATATTTAAATATCTGTATCTGTGTCTCACTTTGTGTATAAGTGGCTGCATGGGTTGGTGAGTAGCTACATGAGTGTGTATATGGGTTATTAGTTGTTTTTTTGAGTATCAGTATCAGTGTCTGTATGGTTCGGTGGGGGATATTACTTAGAGCACCGATGCATGAATGAGTGACTCACTATTTGTATGTATTTTGAAGACAGCATGTGTGCAAGACTGTATGGGTGGATGATTGTGTGTATGGGTGGGTTAGTGAGTATGTGTTTTTATAATTGATTGTTTAAGAGAGTAAATATGTTTCCGTTTCTGTAGAAGTATGTGTAGTGGTGTGTATATAGCAGTATAATCAAGTAAATGGTTTTTTGATAGTTTATTTGCATGTGTGAATTTGTGTGTGAGTAACTATATGGATGAGTATTAGTGTGTAACAGGATGTATAGGTGTATGAGTACATGTGATGAGTAAGTACATGCATGAGTGACTATATAGAACTGTTGGTGAATGAGTGGATGTGTATGTAGATGTTGGAATTACCTAATAAGTTGTTGTAATTGGTATTGGTTTCTCCTTTTTTAAGAAAAGGTTAGTTTCTATTTTTGAATGTGTGTGTCAAAGGTTATTTTATGCTGATAGGAGGTCTGCCACTTTGTCACAAGGATATTGTCATCAGTGATGTCATTTGAGATGTCATCAGTGATGTCATGAGTGATGTCACTGACCATGTCATGAGTGATGTAATATGTGACGTCATCAGCGGTGCATTGCACGCGCAAGTTATAGTGAGTCCAACTAACTATAACGTAGGAATTGGAATGGTTTTATGCGAGTAAAATTTCCACCTAACTATAACTGGTGTGAAACCTATGGTTTTTTCAGTGAATATATATATATATATATATATATATATATATATATATATATATATATATATATATATATATATATTCCCAACACGGGCCAATCCATTAGAAATGTAAAAAAGATACACAAATCTTTATTGGCAATGCGTTTCAACCCAAACGGGTCTTCGTCATGACCAGTTACATTGTATTGTGCACAACTTCCCTTAAAGAGCAATAAGTGTGATTGACATAGAAAAAACATTGTAAAGATATATATACATGGCATGCTAATGGTTACGTAAACCTGATTAAAATATCTTGTTAATTTCACAAAAACAAATAGGCTGAAAATTAATGTCAATCAATGTTGATATACAACTCCCATATTTCATACATTTTTGCACAACAAATAGGGGATGAAAATATTGTTAAAAGCTGTTAATGCACAGACACTTCCATACATTGTTACATTTACAAAATTGTGTTACACATAAATATGACCACATTGATAAATAAATATATACATAAGTCATAACAAACACAATTCATGATGTAGTGTACAGTATGCAGTATGCATGATCACACAACACAATGGTATTATCACACTGCATTATGTCCTAATGAACAATATAAAAACAGAATAAAAACACATTCCAACAACTGACCATGTGGTGAAATCAATTCAAAGCAAACCACAATCCCCTAGACAAGTGTCCTCCCCCTATTGTCTCTAGTGTGCATGAACAATGCCAAGTGGCTGTATGTGAGCTCACAAGCTCATACAGGTAACCCATACCCAGAGCATAAGCAAAACCAAAAAATACAATCCTTAGCTAATCACATACAGTAAGAGCATGTGACAACACCAAAGTGATTACAAACTTCTCTCAACTGAGATGGCGCAATCACATGTTTCACTGAGAGCTCAAGAGACCCAATACACCCCAAAGCTGGGGGAATTTCAACAAAACCAACCAAATAGATGTATATGCACCCATTATGCATACCAAATAAGGGAACCCCATCATGAAGCCAAGGATAGAAGAGAGAACTGAATACAATTATAGAGATAGAGATACCATCACATCAGCCGATGTGAATGCGAAGTTCTTCACTTTCATTCAGTCCTCCAGAGAACTTAGTTCCAAGCAAGATAATGAATTCTGACTCTCACTCTCTCAGAAGCCTCTCCCTGTTGCCACCTCTGGTGCTCTTCTCAATCCTGTTAATGCCAAAAAACAAGAATTGGTTAGTATCCTGGCCATGTACTTTGGCCCAATGTCTAGCAACAGGGTAGGCATTTTTTTTTTGTTGATAGCTCTATAATGCTTTAGCATCTCTTCTTGACTTGGCCTATAGTACTGTCTAAATGGGAAACCAGAACATATATACAAAAATCACTGCTGCATGTCATGAACGTGTTTATCCTTCATTCTTTACCCGTGGCAATCTGGTAGGTTTTGACATTCTTACTCTTCCTGCAAGCTTTACACTGCCACATTTGTAAAATCCCATTTGTTCCTGTAACCGACTACCCTTCTTCTCAGGCGCCGCCATGTAATATGTACCAAAGAGTCCCGTAAAGATTCCGATTTACGGTATGCGATCTGGGAGAATATAGGCATCTCTTTACCAGTGACAGGATAACTTTTCACCAAATGCCAATGTTTGGCAATCATTCTCCTTACATCATGACTTTCACTATTGAATGTGTTGATCAATCGTACAGCATTGTCCTTTTTCTTTAACCTTTTAGTTAATAGTGTATCACGTGTAGTGTTCTTTACTGTCTCCAAAACCTTTCAGGGATATATATATATATATCTATACTACTATAATAAAGGAAGAACTTTGCACCTTTGAGGTGGGTAAACTCGGGAACCACAGCGCCAATCCACACACCCGATACATCATTGTAATCGTCAGGGTGTGCAGATGGACATAGGCTATATAAATAAAAAAGATATACGGTATTTAAAAAATTGCCGATAAAAAAACTTAGTCCCTTGCAAGTAGCGCCGGCTGCGACCTGCGTGGTGACATCAGGAGCGCGGGGAGGAGCAGCGTGCAGGAGCGTAAGAGTAGTGGCGGACATGGCGTGGGGGAGGAGCAGTGACAAATGGTGGAATGGCGGTGAGGACCGGCGGACAGGCGGGAGGAGCGGTAAGCGACGAGAAGCGGCAGAGCGGTGAAATGAGGAGCGCGGGGGAGGAGCGGCGGCTGAGGTAAGGCTCTGGGCAGGCGGGGGACGGGGCGGGCAGGGGCCCGAGCTGCTTGACAATGTCAGGGCGGGCGGGGGGCCAGGCTGCTGCACAATGTCGGGGTGGGCGGGGGTCGGGGAAGCCTGATTGCTCGCGGGGGATGGGGCGGGCAGGGGCCCGAGCTGCTTGATAATGTCAGGGCGGGCGGGGGGCCAGGCTGCTGCACAGTGTTGGGGCGGGCGGGGTCCGGAAAGCCTGATTGCTCCCGGACAAGGTCGGGACGGGCTGCTAGTATATATATATATATATATATATATATATATATATTCACTGAAAAAACCATAGGTTATAGACCATATATAGTTAGGAATTCGCATTTACAAAACCTTATTTTACTCACACAAAACCATTGAAATTCCATATATAGTTAGTTGCACTAACTATATATCGCGCACCCGCAATCCACTGCTGATGATGTCACATATTACATCATTCCTGACATGGTCAGTGACATCACTGATGACATCACTGATGACATCTCAAATGACATCACTGATGACATCACTGATGACATCTCAAATGATATCACTGATAACATCACTGATGACATCTCATTTGACATTACTGATCACATCAATGATGACATCATTCATGTGATAATACGATGAACCTCTTCAGACTCTAATATAACCTTAGATACACTCAGTGTAAACAGACACTCACAGACTGTCACTCATCCATGGAGTTACTCACACACCTAGTCAGTCATGCAAAGAATCAATCACATCTCCATTTCCTCAACTATACAGTTATACACACCTTACTTATTCAAACATATACTAACACATATTTACTCTCTTATACAATCCCTGATACAAGTTCACAATGATCCATACAGCCACTCACACATTCACTGGCTCTTATGCACAGTTATTTATATATGTCAACTCTCACATGTACTGTGTTTTACATATGTACTTACTTTGACATGTAGCACTGAGATATCCATTCACTCACCAATACACTCATGCACACAGTCAACCGCCCATACAGCTGTTTCCACATGCACTTTTGAAACCATACATCTAGTGAATCAACTGCTCACACATCTATGCACAGAGTCATACACCTCCCAGCCACCCACACACACACTCACTCTTCCATACAAATACTTGGGCAACCAATCAATAACCCATATAGTTACTCATATAGCTACTGATCAACACATGCAACAGTTTACAGAACAACAGACATAATGATGCACAAATTAAGACAGTTTAGTCACTAACCCATGCACTCAGTGAGACACATTTAATCACTCACTCATACAGTCAGTCATGCACCTACTAAATCCTTCATCCAGACACTTATACATCCACTCATTCTTCAATATGTAAGACATATTTTAACTTTACAGAAACATACAGTCACTGGATGTTGTCATCAGTGATGTCATCAGTGATGTCATTTGAGATGTCATCAGTGATGTCACTGACCATGTCATGAATGATGTAATATGTGACATCATCAGCAGTGGATTGCGGGTGCGCGATATATAGTTAGTGCAACTAACTATATATGGAATTTCAATGGTTTTGTGTGAGTAAAATAAGGTTTTGTAAATGCGAATTCCTAACTATATATGGTCTATAACCTATGGTTTTTTCAGTGAATTTTCAAGGTTTTGTAAATGCTAATTCCTAACTATATATGGTCTATAACCTATGGTTTTTTCAGTGAATTTTCAAGGTTTTGTAAATGCTAATTCCTAACTATATATGGTCTATAACCTATGGTTTTTTAAGTGAATTTCAATGGTTTTTTAAAAGCTAATATCTGTAGCTGTAAAATGTATTCTTCTTTAAATCTTAAAATATATTTTACATGTTTTTTATACAATTTTTTTTTTTGTTTCGCTCCCAGTCCGCGAACCGGTCAGCTTCCCGTTAGCTCAATTTAAAGCCGCGACTCGGTCCGCGAACCGGTAAACGTTCCTTTAGCGTAACTGTTACGTTAGAATGACGTTTTGCGTTGTCGCGTAATACGTCATTTGACGCGCCAAGTTAGCGGACCCGGAAGCGGACCGGAAAGCGGAGCAAAGCGCGAAACGTAAACACAGCAGGTCATGTGACTCGGTAATAACACTTTTCATTGGTTCATTTCACTTTTGGTTTCCTAATGATGTAATACTAGGTCATGTGATCTAAAATTAACACTTTTCATTGGTTTAGAACTTTTGCTTTTCCCAAATGATGAAAACCCCTCCTTCTTTCCTCACTCTGACTTTCATCTTGGTGAGAGAAAGACCCTTTTTCATAGTTGAGCAATGGCTTCAGTAGTTGCTTCAGCTGGTGCACCCCCACCACCACCTTCACCTCCTCATGGGAAGAGAGGACCACCTGCTGTAGTAATCATACAACAAGAAGAGGAAGATCAGGAAGAGGAGGAAGAGCAGGAAGAGCCAGAGTTTTTGCCAGAGGAGCCCAGGAGGTATAATCGAAAAGAGAACTACATTTGGCAATTTTTTTAATTTCCTGCGGGGCAAAAAAAAGTGAATGCACGCTATGTGTTTTGCCGTATATGCGTTGATAGACTCTCAAGGGGGACTGATAAGAAATACAGCTACGGCAATTACACTATGCATAGGCATATGAGTAGGTGACATCCAAACAATTATAGTGCTGCCCAGCTACGTGATGAGCAACAAAATCCCCCTGCGATGGCAAGAAGATCAGTTGTTCAAGAAGTGTCGGGACCAGAGGCGAGGGAGATGGTCCCAAACATTCAAATGAACTTTGGGGAAGTGAAGCATGTGTGCGTGCGCTGTAACCAAATCATTTGCTACAGAGAAAGTAGCATTACTCTAATTATGAAAGCTATTAACAATCATGTTTGCCCAAAACGCCCCAAACAATAAATTCGTCTTTTTTTCGTTGCTCCTGTTGAGCCCTTTTCAATGAATCGTTTTAGTTTCCCCCCTCCGCCAAAAAAAACAAAAAAATATCAAAATGTTCAGAAAATACAAAAAAAATAAAAAAAATGTTCTGAAAAATAATAAAAAAAATTTAAAACAACAAAAACAAAAAAAAAAGTTCTTTTCAGAACTACCTCTCCATTATAAAAATATTGGTAGAATTTTTGAAACTCTGCCAACCTCTATTTCTTTTAGTTCGCTCCTGGTCCGCACTCCGGTACGCGAACCGGGAGCGACCCCAAACATTTTTTTTAAAAAAAGAACAGTAAGTATAAGGGAAGGAAACAGACAGTTATGTTAAAAGAAAGACAGCTTTAGGGAGTAAACAAAAGATACTGTTACCCGCAATCCACTGCTGATCATGTCACATATTACATCATTCTTGACATGGTCAATGACATCATCAGCAGTGGTATTTTTGCCTGAGTATTTTGAACACAGGTTGTCCTTTTACTGGTGTCAGCTGCAGAAGGTCTCCGAAAACAATGATGTGTTTGCCACCAAATAACACATCATACTCAGTTTTAAGAACTTCTTGCATTCTCAAATGCACAAAGGCAAGCATGACATTGGAAACCATGCTTACTTCGTCAATGATAAGAAGTTTCATTTTCCTCAAGACTCTTGCAACTTCACAACAAGCATCCCCAGATAACTTGTGGTATTGTAATTTGTTGTCATGCTCCACTGGCAGCATCAGTAGACGATGCAAAGTAATACCTTTAATGTTATGTGCTGCCAGTCCAGTAGGAGCGGTAACAACACAAGACAGCGATGACTCAGTCCTTTCCTGCAAATAACAAGAAATTGCTTTAATAAGGAAACTTTTTCCAGTTCCCGCTTCTCCACTCACGTACAGTCGGACAGGCTTCAACGACGTACATGAGCACTCTTTCTTCTCATGACTTAATCCATGATCAATTTGCTTGGTAACTTCGTCATATATTTTCCTCTGCTCAACGTTGAGTTGTTTTTCCAAGTCTTCTAAGTTAACCGCATCCTCCTGAGCATGTGCCATGGCTCTTTCCACTTCATTCATAGCAGTGGCAGCTTCATTTTCGATAATAGGTCCTCCTAGTGGATCCTGACTCAATGAAACAGAACTCTGACTGTCCTGAGAACTGTCTCTGGCAATCTCGGCTGCAATTGTTGCTTCCTGCTCAATTTCCAAAGTCAACATTTCTTGATATTTGGGAAAAGCAGGACATTCTATGGTCTCCTTAGCGGCAGTGAAAGAGTCTTCGTAACAAAGGAAATCTCCAAGCAGTTCCTCTTCTGCACGCCAAGGCTTGAAAAGTTGCAAAAGTGCTAAATAGAAAAACTCCTTTTTTTCTGGAGATTCGCCACTCAATTTTCGATGGTTTACTAATTGGCATTTTCTTTGCTTGACCAGACATCCCTCACTTCCAATTACAGCATACACTCCTTTCTCAATATCTTCTTTGATGTTCCTCTTGAATATGTAATTTTGTAGAACCTCATATAGACAAACATTCTCAAGGTGACTGCTTCGATTTGGATAATATGTATCCAACATGTTGGTCTTCAAAATGTCGGTACTGTTTGGCTCCTTTTCCGCCAAATACTCAATTTCCCGGACAGGTTTTAGAACTCGATTTCGCGTTGCAGCAAGACCAAGACTCACCCAAACGATACTCCTGGATTTGGCATAGAGACTTGCTGAAGACAACCGGTCAGAACATTCGTAAGCTCCGATTTCTCGATGCGACAACATCTTCAGACTGAAACTGTACAACTTCTTGCTGAGGCTCTTTTCATGGGAAATGTCCTCCCACATATCCTTCAATTCTGTCTTTTCTTTTTTGGTGATGTAAGATGTCACATACCGAGCCACAGCCATACAGTTGTCAGCCACAAACTGTATATCCATGTTAGCATTCCACATGGACAAAATCACTGGGTTGTAGTTGTTGATGTACTTGGACTCTTCGTTCCTTTTCAAATTGTATGTATTTTTGGGTGATTTCCTCGTCACATTATGTCGCAGCGAAGACATCAAACTGTTCACTCTTCCTTTAGAAATCACCGGTCGTGGAAAGTTGAAACGACATTTGGTGTAGATGAGAGGCATACCCTATGCACACACTCAATGAGTATAAAAAGGTCACGATGTGGCCCTGAACAATTTGACAGTTAAATGCAGAGGAACAACAGTAATGCATACAATATTAAGTAGTTAATGTGAAAGAATAAACATATATAGGCAAAAAAAAGGTCTTGTTGTCTTGGTTTAATTTATCACAGCTTGAGAACAACCAGCCGACACGTGTTTCATCGCATCTCGCGAATCTTCAGGGCTGGAAACAATACAGAAAAAAGGGGCTATTCTTGCGAATTTATACAATACAACATGGCTACTGATAGCCTGTAATCCACTTATGGCCGACTATCAAGACAAGCATCGGAACAGAAAACTTCATGCATAAGTATATATCCTTGAGAAGGTTGAAACTTGTCCTTGTTTCTGAATTTACGACGACAGTACTTTCCACAACGATGGCTTTGGAAACGTAGAACTTGTTCTCTTAGGCTTTTCTTCTCCGTTGCGTTTGGAACAGCACACGTAGAATACTGTTCTATGAAATTCATCACTAAGTCATCCGGATCTGTTCCAAATTTAGGTGCATCCTTGATCCACAGCAACATATGTATATGAGGAGCACCTCTTGCTTGGTACTCCTTTCTCCAGAAGAAATCCAACACCTCTCCAAGAGGTGGATTCTTCTTATTTGTGATGAAAGACATCATAGCTTCAAATCTATGATTGAAGTACCTGCATACATTCACTGGATCCAAAGAACACAGTTCTCCAGGTGTCTTGAATTCAATGTTTTCAATATTTCCATTTGCCTCTCGTAGAAATTCAAGTAAGTCTTCCCAGCCATACTCAGCACAGCTCAGAGTGAGGAACCATGTTGGAGTTTCTAAGTTCCTCAGCATACATTTTAAATCACCATGACGATGGTACCAGTACTCATTAGTACCACGCTGACACGCCATGAGATTAATTAGGTGAGAATCCAAAATACTGTCTTGGACATTGACTTTATGCATAAAGTCACTTGCCGAGATGTTTCACATCTGTATACCACTTTTTAAGATGTGGTTCACTGCATATGACAGTCCAGACAGATCGCTTTCAAACAGGATATGAAACAAATAGGGAATGCATTGACGAAACCTAGGATCTTCTGCATACAATCGTAAAGTCCGGTATTCAGACGCAGGAATTTGATGAGGTCGCTCATCATATCTTCCTCCTTGACCTGTTGGAAATAGCTGTGGGAAACACCGAGCTTAGAAACTTTCCTCCCAAACACTAATGGGACTCCCTTTGGCTTGTTTCATTTGAAACAACTCAATTGCATTCCCCATGACTTCCTTGGAATGCAAAGGATGAACACTATAATGTTCATATATTTCTTCACTTTTAGAGGCCTCTACTTTCTCAATTTGGCCAGCACACAAATCGCTATCCTCTTCATCACTTACTTCCTCTTCTGCAACATATACATTCTTATAGTACTTATTATTTTTCTTCAAATACAATGTTGCCTTTTTGACTTTCCTAACATCCACTAAATCTTGCCATATTTTCTTATTCTTTGTCGGAACCCCATTAACCAAGATAACCAGAGGTTCCTCTTCCACTTTTTCTACTCCAATTGTGTTAATGTTTTTGTTCAAATCTAGAGGCAAATAAACAACTCTTCCCTTTAATCCTCTCTGTAAATCTGATGGAGGCAACTTCCCTGTCTTTGGCTCCATTCTTACAATAGCCTGAAAGGGATGGATACTTTGAATCAAAATAGATTCATAAGTATTTAAATCCTTCAATTCAGAAGGAACCTCAACCAATTCCAGATTATTATGAACCGCCCTAGCAGGCATCTGGTTTTGGTTTAATTTGTTACAACAATAAGTACACACACGTTGATCCGATCCCAAATCAAAATATTTTTCAACCATCAAGCATGTGGCAAAATCCTTCCATTCACTATTATTTTCCCTTTCACTTTTTGCATATAAATCCACTAACTTAATCTGATTCTTGTAATAAGTGCGTCGACAACACACACAAGTGAAATTAGGCCTCTCACTTGATTTCATCTGAAACGTGGCAATTTCCTTCTGAAATTTTTCTGTACTAGAAACCTGTGCATTATCTTCAACATTACCCTCTACTTCTGGGTCAATTTGAACATTCTCATCTTTACTTCCAAAGTAACAAAACTCAATTTCTTCACAAATATTCTTGACATCTATTTCAGAACCATGCAAAAGAGCAGCACATAATTGTTTAAGCATAATTGCTGGACTCTTAGCATGATACAACATTCTCACTAATTTCCTCACTTTATTATGATGCACTGCTAGCATCCTGAAATGATGAAAAACACTCTGGCATACTCTCCTGGAAAGACAAGCCAGTGAATGACCACGCAAACCTGTCATTTGTCTCACTCTGCAAGGATCTAATTCTTGCAACAACTTCATTTTCTGCTTCAAACTTTTCTTATTAAATGTCCGTACAAAATCACAAAGCAAATTGATGGAATCCTGTCGCACACTGCAAATAGAACTACACTTCCAAATGTACACAGGACCCTTAGGACGTCTTCCTAAAACCTCATTACCTAACACCTCGTCTGTCTCTGTTGTCACAAGTTTTTCTTTTTCAACTGGACAACCATCCTTCACTTCATAAGCTCGACCACTGGTGTCAACTGCAAACACCAAATCATTATCCTGAAAATAACTCTCCTCATTAAAAAATGCCTCACAACTTGAACTATGCATCCATTCTCCGGAAAACACTTCACAAAAGTTACTACGATTTACTACTCTCTTCCATCTACTATTTGATTTGAAATCAGAAATTACCTTGTTTAGTTTCCTAATTCTATTGATTACCAAAATAAATAACTTTCGCTTAATTTCGAAAGCATGATCAATAATTTTCTCTACATTTTTCTTCTTCTTATAAAATGCCACTTTCTGTTGGCCTTTCTTAATATTTTTTAATAAATTAACTATTATCCTGTTGCGGAACATTCGTTTTCGAATGTCCCTAAACTGTTGTTTCCTTCTACTATCATGCACAGAGTTATCTCTTGCTCTAGCAGTAACATTTTTGATTGGTCTTTCCTTTCCATTTAAATTGCTTTTCTTTTTCTGGACTGAAACATTTTTTGTTGAAATACTTTTTTTACTACAAATATTTCTTATGAATGATTTCGTGCTCTTACCCGGAGCTTTCTTGGTGATTTCACAAGTTTTTTGGGGAGAGGACTGCTGCAATAATAGATGATCTTGCTGTCTTTGACGTTTTCTAGCCTTTCTAATTCGATTCTTAGTTGGCATTTTTCAAATTTTGAAATGATCTGCAGTTGAATCTGTGGAAAAATATAATAAAAAATGTTATTAACCACTATTACCAAACAGTAAATGAATAACAGTCATCAAAAACTTAACACCCTATTTATTATTTAACATAGCAAATCTTTTGCACCACCACTGCGTCACAAAAGTGACACACAGTGGTACAAAACAGGCATACACCTATCATAAATCTCTCCCTAACATTTTAAATGATTGATTCAGGATGACGATAAGGTGTGGCCTATCTAGAGATTTGTTTGGGCCCAGATCTTTGGACTGGGGTGAATGTGTGTCATTGATCCACATTCGGTCCATCACCTGTTTTGTTTGTTTGAGGTGAGGCCAACAATGGTTGCAGATGAGATTTTCGCTTGTTGAAGAAAACAAAGGAGATAATACATGTGAAGGCCTACCAATGAAGTAAGTCATGTCCACTTCACTCTTGAACAAAGGGCAGACCTCTTTTGAATCTGTGTTCACACCTAAACTTCATCTGCACAATGTCATTCATAAACTTAGGAAACACTAGTGATGTAATTGAAAAATGTGGAGTTTCTTTTCCTCATTTCAGAATTACATCACCTGTGTTTCCTCATTGACTTAAAATGTCCTTAATACACATGAAAGCGTTTTTTTGATTGCCCTTGCACCATTTTTGGGTCATTTTTAACATGGCTATGTTACTCCCATAATCAAAATCTAAATTTGCCAAGCACAGGTGGGAGCGTATTTACAAGAAACTTGCCCCATGAAGAACTCTTTCCATTTAAAAAGGGAAAAATAACATCATAGACACTCAAATGCCTTATAAATATGGCCCAAACAACCTATGAAGCTCTAGCAGTACATATCCAGAAATGTAATTGATTTCCAAAATCGTTTTTAAAAACAACATATAAATCAATTGTATACCTACATTCAGTTGGAAATGACTGAAAATGTCCTTGAGACACATGAAAGCGTTTTTTTGATTGCCCTTGCACCATTTTTGGGACATTTTTAACATGGCTATGTAACTCCCATAATCAAAATCTAAATTTGCCAAGCACAGGTGGGAGCGTATTTACAAGAAACTTGCCCCATGAAGAACGCTTTCCATTTAAAAAGGGAAAAATAACATCATAGACACTCATATGCCTTATAAATATGGCCCAAACAACCTATGAAGCTCTAGCAGTACATATCCAGAAATGTAATTGATTTCAAAAAATCGTTTTTAAACACAGCATATAAATCAACTGTATACCTACATTCAAGAGGAAATGACTGAAAATGTCCTTGAGACACATGAAAGCGTTTTTTTGAATGCCCTTGCACCATTTTTGGGACATTTTTAACATGGCTATGTAACTCCCATAATCAAAATCTAAATTTGCCAAGCACAGGTGGGAGCATATTTACAAGAAACTTGCCCCATGAAGAACGCTTTCCATTTAAAAAGGGAAAAATAACATCATAGACACTCAAATGCCTTATAAATATGACCCAAACAACCTATGAAGCTCTAGCAGTACATATCCAGAAATGTAATTGATTTCAAAAAATCGTTTTTAAACACAGCATATACATCAATTGTATACCTACATTCAAGAGGAAATGACTAAAAATGTCCTCAAGACACATGAAAGCGTTTTTTTGAATGCCCTTGCACCATTTTAGGGACATTTTTAACATGGCTATGTAACTCCCATAATCAAAATCTAAATTTACCAAGCACAGGTGGGAGCGTATTTACAAGAAACTAGCCCCATGAAGAAAGCTCTTCAATTAAAATGGGAACAATAACATCATAGACACTCAAATGCCTTATAAATATGGCCCAAACAACCTATGAAGCTCTAGCAGAACATATCCAGAAATGTAATTGTTTTCAAAAATCGTTTTTAAACACAACATATCTGTTTCAGCTTACATGAGAGACCATGGAATGGGCTCCATGTACAACAATAACTTGTGTTACTGCATCCCAGATTGCTACACAGAATATGCAATTACAATTTCTCAAAGAAACAAAATCTATTTGTATATCACTTGAGACAAAGCCACATTTTAAAAACACAGCTTTCTTCATCATTTTCTCCTTAAATCATACTATTCTCTATCTAAATTAAATAAATCTTTTCTCACCTTAGCAAATACTTTTTGAGTTTCAAAACAGTCTCAAAAATACACCAAATTGTCTTCAGCAGAACAAAGAGGATGCACTCCAGAGGCTGCAGCTATAGAAAGCACAGAAATGCTGATATTCATTACACATATCTCTCATATTAGCCAATCATAACTCTTCCCTCACTTTTTCAAATCAAAACCCTTCCCCCCTCTGCCCTCTCTGCCTTTTTTGCTTAGCAACCACCTCCTGAAAGACCTCTCATGTTTGCAAGTTCACACAACAATGTTTCAATTGAACTCTGAACTCTCAGTGCACCTGCGTATCCAGTGCAATCTTTCATTAAATGTTTTTTCCTTGACCATTCAAATTACATCTTTCAAAGAACACATCCATGCACCCTAACTTTATGTTTTCAGAAATGGAAATGCACCAATCACTGCTAATGAATCATTAGCACTGGAAATCCACAGTTTTTTTTCTTTACAAACTCCTACTGTTTCAACTGCCCTTTCATTACCACACTTCATCTGACTGCAGCACAACCTTCTCCCACCATGTTTAATGTCTGGATTGTTGGACATAGTTACATCTACTGGGCTCAAAGGTATGCTGAGAACAGAAATTTACCTAACCTCAATTTACAAGATGTGGAAATTAAGTGGTTGGGCCAAAGAGGATTAAAATGTCACCAATTGATACCATTGGTGAAAACCTTTATGCATTTGCCAAAACCTGACCTGTTAATTGTGCACTGTGGAGGTAATGATTTGGGCACTTTGACTGGGGTAGGTCTGGAAATGCTTTTAAAGGACACCTTTGAGCAATTAATGGCACTTTTTCCTCAAACTGCCTTGGTATATTCCAATATATGCCAAAGACAGAAATGGAGGTGGTCCAACCAATTTTGTCCACAAATTGAGAAGTCGAGGAAGCATGTAAACAAATCTGTTTCAGCTTACATGAGAGACCATGGAATGGGCTCCTTGTACAACAATAACTTGCGTTACTACATGCAAGATATCTACAGAGGAGATGGAGTTCACTTCTCAGATGAGGGCAACAGAATTTTCACTTTGAATTTAAGACTGTGCATTGGTACCTACTTATAAGTACCAAAATGTACCATAAACCCAAAAGCTCTTCTCAGAGCTACCCTACATCTGATCACTCACAATTATTATTTTTCTCTAACTTTTTTCTCTAATTTTCAACAAACTACGCTCAAAGAGCGCTACCCGGTACGCAAACTGGAAGCTAACCGCGCAAAATTTTTAAAAAAAAAGTTTTTTTCCCGCACATATGGTCCTCCTCAGCCACCCTCAGAAAACCTAGGGGGTCAAGATACATCTACCGTGCCCCCTTCTACCCATTCTGAACATTATTTGCCCTCCATCTTGTATCTTGATTCGACCGAAACACAAAATGGTGGACTCCCGTAACGCTGCTGGTTCGCGGACCGGGACGCATACCGGGAAGCGGTCCAATAAAAAAGGTGGGAAAGTAATTTACAGAAAAACGACTGCAGACACTCTCACCAAATATACATTAGCTCATACTACATAACAATCCCTTTCATTTTCACAAATTTGATTGAAATTCCATTTAGCCATTAAGCCTGTAGACCTCTCTAAATACCGTGAGGTAAATTACTTCACAAAACACATCTGAAGTGTTGGAATTGACAACCAATGAAAATGTTACTTTCATTTTCTACTTTTATTACCTGACATTTGATTGGTTATATACCTGAATATATATAAAGGAAGAGAAGAAAACACAGCCATTTTGACTGCTACTTCTTGTTGTACATTACATTTGAATAGTTACTAAACACTTCAACTTGTTTGTGAAGGTAAGTTGTTATTTTTAAAACTGAAGTATATTGTGCACTATAACTTAATATGGTAGACTTTTTCTGATAGTTATATACTATCCCTCTGTAGTAGTTATAGATTTAAATAGACTTCTCTGTTATAGTTATGGATAGAGTTAGGCTTCTCTTGGTTAAATCACATACACTTTTTTATAGTCCTACTTCCACTCTGATACTATACACTGCCAAAAGATAAATTCACTGATAAAAACTGCCTATCTAAAATTAATCCCAACAGTGCCCTATCTCTAGTAATATATATTTTTTTAATCCAAATTTCAGGCAAAATGGAAGGCGAGCAGCAAGTTCAATTTAAAATTGTACTGGAAGAGAGCAGCCAAGGAAACATTGATGAATTTATGGATGAAAGTAGGGACCAGGAACTACTTCAATGTGTGGAAGCAGTGGATAACCTGCTTAAAAATGAGGACATTTTACACCCTCATAGACTTCAAAATATATTCAATGACAAATATGAAATTTCTGACAATGAAATGTTAGAAAATTTAATAAATTATGAAACACAATCAAAATAAAAAAAAAATAATTAAAAAATAAAGAAAAAAAAAATAATCAACAAAAACAACAAACAATTAACATACAGTATTTGAAAAGTCTATCATTCTTTTTTCCTTATAGTACGCTGCCCAGAACGCTTTCCGGTTCGCGGACTAGGCGCTTCCCACGCAAAAAAAAAAAAATTTTTTTTTTTGCCCTGCTGGGCCCTTTTAAAACCTCCACATAAAACCTAGGGGGTCGACGAGCATCTACTATGCCCCCTTATGGTAATTTCCCCCTTTGTTTTGGCCTCCTCTTGTCTCTCGATCCTACCGAGAGACAAGATGGCGGCCGCTCCGGACTGTTTAGAATGTTGACAGACACAGAAGAGCCAATCAGATTCGCATCGCAAAGTTCCGTTACGCGAAAAGTACGCGAACCGGAGCGCAGCCCGGAGCGCTGTTACAGATATATATCTTTTTTTGAACGTTAATTTCTCAAAATCCACTGAAGCACATATATTGAGACCTAGCAAAGGCACATCGGGCTAACAGTCCCTACAATTTTGCCAAGTTTCGTGGAAATCCATTCAGCCGTTCGGGCTAAAAGTGAGGCCAACCGCCCTATGGAAATTAACATGGGAAAAACGCATTTTGGGACCCCCCTTTTTTCTCGGCCCCCCCTTGACGAACACCCCCTAAATTTTCAGGGGCTGCTCAGAAACAAAATGTGCCATTTTCCTGAAAATTTCAGCCGATTCCGTCCACAAACGCCAAAGTTATTAGACATAGAATTTTCAAAAATCCCATAGGGAAAAAATCCTAACTATATATACCTACTGGCGACCGCCAGTAGGTAATATATATATATATATATATATATATATATATATATATATATATATATATATATATATATATATATATATATATATATATATATATATAACTATATTATTGTATTCATTATTTCAATATTAGTGTAAAACAATTTTTTTAAACAATATATCTGTGGAGGCTTGTTCAAATAAAAGGTCATGCATTTTTAATGAAGCATAACGAGTGATCATTACTGCAGCCCATGAGGAAGGGGGTGGTTTTCCCTGAAACGCGTCGGGCAGAATATATGCAGAGAAGCGGAATGGCATGTTTAAACCAAACAGGCAGCCTGGATAGGCGGAGAACTGTTGTGTGCCTCTTGAATGCCTCGGGCACTTTGTTTGACTATATATATATATATATATATATATATATATATATATATATATATATATATTACCTACTGGCGGTCGCCAGTAGGTATATATAGTTAGGATTTTTTCTCTATGGGACTTTTGAAAATTCTATGTCTAATAACTTTGGCGTTTGTGGACGGAATTGGCTGAAATTTTCAGGAAAATGGCACATTTTGTTTCTGAGCGGCCCCTGAAAATTAGGGGGGGGTTCATCAAGGGGGGGCCGAGAAAAAAGGGGGGTCCCAAAACGCGTTTTTCCCATGTTAATTTCCATAGGGCGGTTGGCCTCACTTTTAGCCCGAACAGCTGAATGGATTTATTATTATTATTATTATTGCATTTATTGAGCGCACAGCTACCCGGAGGTTTCCCGGCGCTTGCCTTGGGAGCCCGTCCTGGCTTTTCCCTGTGAGATAGCCCCTACAGGGCATCCCCAAGGTGAAAGCCAGGCATCCCGCCGCAGGGGGCCGTTGTGGAGATTAAGCAAGCTTAATGCCCAGAGTTGCAGAGTGAGAACCCATGATTAGAGCAGGCACCGAAGCGAGAATTATCGAGTCCGTGGACATTTGAGCTCAAGACCCTGCCGCGTCGGAAATTGAACCCTGGTCCCGGGTCTGACCTCAGCTTCCGGGTCTGCCTGCTCTACACCGTGAGCCACACTTCTCCACGAAACTTGCACGAAACTTGGCAAAATTGTAGGGACTGTTAGCCCGATGTGCCTTTGTTAGGTCTCAATATATATGCTTCAGTGGATTTTGAGAAATTAACGTTCAAAAAAAGATATATATCTGTAACAGCGCTCCGGGTAGCGCTCCGGTTCGCGTACTTTTCGCGTAACGGAACTTTGCGATGCGAAGCTGATTGGCTCTCTGGTGTCTGTCAACATTCTAAACAGTCCGGAGCGGCCGCCATCTTGTCTCTCGGTAGGATCGAGAGACAAGAGGAGGCCAAAACAAAGGGGGAAATTACCATAAGGGGGCATAGTAGATCCTCCTTGACCCCCTAGGTTTAATGTGGAGGTTTTAAAAGGGCCCAGCAGGGCAAAAAAAAAAAATTTTTTTTTTTTTGCATGGGAAGCGCCTAGTCCGCGAACCAGAAAGCGTTCTGGGCAGCGTACTATAAGGAAAAAAGAATGATAGACTTTTCAAATACTGTATGTTAATTGTTTGTTGTTTTTGTTGATTATTTTTTATTTTCTTTATTTTTTAAGCATTTTTTTTTTATTTTGATTGTGTTTCATAATTTATTAAACTTTCTAACATTTCATTGTCAGAAATTTCATAATTGTCATTGAATATATTTTGTAGTCTATGAGGGTGTAAAATGTCCTCATTTTTAAGCACGTTATCCACTGCTTCCACACATTGCAGTAGTTCCTGGTCCCTACTTTCATCCATAAATTCATTTTGATTTTCATCAATGTTTCCTTGGCTGCTCTCTTGCAGTACAATTTTAAATTGAACTTGCTGCTCGCCTTCCATTTTGCCTGAAATTTGGATTAAAAAATATATATATTACTAGAGATAGGGCACTGTTGGGATTAATTTTAGATAGGCAGTTGTTATCAGTGAATTTATCTTTTGGCAGTGTATAGTATCAGAGTGGAAGTAGGACTATAAAAAAGTGTATGTGATTTAACCAAGAGAAGCCTAACTCCATCCATAACTATAACAGAGAAGTCTATCTAAATCTATAACTACTACAGAGGGATAGTATATAACTATCAGAAAAAGTCTACCATATTAAGTTATTGTGCACAATATACTTCAGTTTTAAAAATAACAACTTACCTTCACAAACAAGTTGAAGTGTTTAGTAACAATTCAAATGTAATGTACAACAAGAAGTAGCAGTCAAAATGGCTGTGTTTTCTTCTCTTCCTTTATATATATTCAGGTATTTAACCAATCAAATGTCAGGTAATAAAAGTAGAAAATGAAAGTAACATTTTCATTGGTTGTCAATTCCAACACTTCAGATGTGTTTTGTGAAGTAATTTACCTCACGGTATTTAGAGAGGTCTACAGGCTTAATGGCTAAATGGAATTACAATCAAATTTGTGAAAATGAAAAGGATTGTTATGTAGTATGAGCTAATGTATATTTGGTGAGAGTGTCTCCAGTCGTTTTTCTGTGAATTACTTTCCCACCTTTTTTATTGGACCGCTTCCCGGTATGCGTCCCGGTCCGCGAACCAGCAGCGGAACGGGAGTCCACCATTTTGTGTTTCGTTCGAATTAAGATACAAGATGGAGGGCAAATAATGTTCAGAATGGGTAGAAGGGGGCACGGTAGATGTATCTTGACCCCCTAGGTTTTCTGAGGGTGGCTGAGGAGGACCATATGTGCGGGAAAAAAACATTTTTTTTTTTAATTTTGCGCGGTTAGCTTCCAGTTCGCGTACCGGGTAGCGCTCCGGGGAGCGTAGTTTGTTGAAAATAAGAGAAAAAAGTTAGAGAAAAATAATAATTGTGAGTGATCAGATGTAGGGTAGCTCTGAGAAGAGCTTTTGGGTTTATGGTACATTTTGGTACTTATAAGTAGGTACCAATGCACAGTCTTAAATTCAAAATGAAAATTCTGTTGCCCTCATCTGAGAAGTGAACTCCATCTCCTCTGTAGATATCTTGCATGTAGTAACGCAAGTTATTGTTGTACATGGAGCCCATTCCATGGTCTCTCATGTAAGCTGAAACAGATTTGTTTACATGCTTCCTCGACTTCTCAATTTGTGGACAAAATTGGTTGGACCACCTCCATTTCTGTCTTTGGCATATATTAGAATATACCACGGCAGTTTGAGGAAAAAGTGCCATTAATTGCTCAAAGGTGTCCTTTAAAAGCATTTCCAGACCTACCCCAGTCAAAGTGCCCAAATCATTACCTCCACAGTGCACAATTAACAGGTCAGGTTTTGGCAAATGCATAAAGGTTTTCACCAATGGTATCAATTGGTGACATTTTAATCCTCTTTGGCCCAACCACTTAATTTCCACATCTTGTAAATTGAGGTTAGGTAAATTTCTGTTCTCAGCATACCTTTGAGCCCAGTAGATGTAACTATGTCCAACAATCCAGACATTAAACATGGTGAGAGAAGGTTGGGCTGCAGTCAGATGAAGTGTGGTAATGAAAGGGCAGTTGAAACAGTAGGAGTTTGTAAAGAAAAAAAACTGTGAATTTCCAGTGCTAATGATTCATTAGCAGTGATTGGTGCATTTCCATTTCTGAAAACATAAAGTTAGGGTGCATGGATGTGTTCTTTGAAAGATGTAATTTGAATGGTCAAGGAAAAAACATTTAATGAAAGATTGCACTGGATACGCAGGTGCACTGAGAGTTCAGAGTTCAATTGAAACATTGTTGTGTGAACTTGCAAACATGAGAGGTCTTTCAGGAGGTGGTTGCTAAGCAAAAAAGGCAGAGAGGGCAGAGGGGGGAAGGGTTTTGATTTGAAAAAAGTGAGGGAAGAGTTATGATTGGCTAATATGAGAGATATGTGTAATGAATATCAGCATTTCTGTGCTTTCTATAGCTGCAGCCTCTGGAGTGCATCCTCTTTGTTCTGCTGAAGACAATTTGGAGTATTTCTGAGACTGTTTTGAAACTCAAAAAGTATTTGCTAAGGTGAGAATAGATTTATTTAATTTAGATAGAGAATAGTATGATTTAAGGAGAAAATGATGAAGAAAGCTGTGTTTTTAAAATGTGGCTTTGTCTCAAGTGATATACAAATAGATTTTGTTTCTTTGAGAAATTGTAATTGCATATTCGGAGTAGCATTCTGGCATGCAGTAACACAAGTTATTGTTGTACATGGAGCCCTTTCCATGGTCTCACATGTAAGCTGAAACAGATATGTTGTGTTTAAAAACGATTTTTGAAAACAATTACATTTCTGGATATGTTCTGCTAGAGTTTCATAGGTTGTTTGGGCCATATTTATAAGGCATTTGAGTGTCTCTGATGTTATTGTTCCCATTTTAATTGAAGAGCTTTCTTCATGGGGCTAGTTTCTTGTAAATACGCTCCCACCTGTGCTTGGTAAATTTAGATTTTGATTATGGGAGTTACATAGCCATGTTAAAAATGTCCCAAAAATGGTGCAAGGGCATTCAAAAAAACGCTTTCATGTGTCTTAAGGACATTTTTAGTCATTTCCTCTTGAATGTAGGTATACAATTGATTTATATGGTGTGTCTAAAAACGATTTTTTGAAATCAATTACATTTCTGGATATGTACTGCTAGAGCTTCATAGGTTGTTTGGGTCATATTTATAAGGCATTTGAGTGTCTATGATGTTATTTTTCCCTTTTTAAATGGAAAGCGTTCTTCATGGGGCAAGTTTCTTGTAAATACGCTCCCACCTGTGCTTGGCAAATTTAGATTTTGATTATGGGAGTTACATAGCCATGTTAAAAATGTCCCAAAAATGGTGCAAGGGCATTCAAAAAAACGCTTTCATGTGTCTCAAGGACATTTTCAGTCATTTCCTCTTGAATGTAGGTATACAATTGATTTATATGCTGTGTTTAAAAACGATTTTTTGAAATCAATTACATTTCTGGATATGTACTGCTAGAGCTTCATAGGTTGTTTGGGTCATATTTATAAGGCATTTGAGTGTCTATAATGTTATTTTTCCCTTTTTAAATGGAAAGCGTTCTTCATGGGGCAAGTTTCTTGTAAATACGCTCCCACCTGTGCTTGGCAAATTTAGATTTTGATTATGGGAGTTACATAGCCATGTTAAAAATGTCCCAAAAATGGTGCAAGGGCATTCAAAAAAACGCTTTCATGTGTCTCAAGGACATTTTCAGTCATTTCCTCTTGAATGTAGGTATACAATTGATATATATGCTGTGTTTAAAAACGATTTTTTGAAATCAATTACATTTCTGGATATGTACTGCTAGAACTTCATAGGTTGTTTGGAGCATATTTTAAAGGCATTTGAGTGTCTATGATGTTATTTTTCCCATTTAAATTGAGGAGCTTTCTGCATGGGGCAAGTTTCTTGTAAATATGCTCCCACCTGTGCTTGGCAAATTTAGATTTTGATTATGGGAGTTACATAGCCATGTTAAAAATGACCCAAAAATGGTGCAAGGGCAATCAAAAAAACGCTTTCATGTGTATTAAGGACATTTTAAGTCAATGAGGAAACACAGGTGATGTAATTCTGAAATGAGGAAAAGAAACTCCACATTTTTCAATTACATCACTAGTGTTTCCTAAGTTTATGAATGACATTGTGCAGATGAAGTTTAGGTCTGACCACAGATTCAAAAGAGGTCTGCCCTTTGTTCAAGAGTGAAGTGGACATGACTTACTTCATTGGTAGGCCTTCACATGTATTATCTCCTTTGTTTTCTTCAACAAGCGAAAATCTCATCTGCAACCGTGTGTTGGCCTCACCTCAAACAAACAAAACAGGTGATGGACCGAATGTGGATCAATGACACACATTCACCCCAGTCCAAAGACCTGGGCCCAAACAAATCTCTAGATAGGCCACACCTTATCGTCATCCTGAATCAATCATTGAAAATGTTAGGGAGAGATTTATGATAGGTGTATGCCTGTTTTGTACCACTGTGTGTCACTTTTGTGACGCAGTGGTGGTGCAAAAGATTTGCTATGTTAAATAATAAGTAGGGTGTTAAGTTTTTGATGACTGTTATTCATTTACTGTTTGGTAATAGTGGTTAATAACATTTTTATTATATTTTTCCACAGATTCAACTGCAGATCATTTCAAAATTTGAAAAATGCCAACTAAGAATCGAATTAGAAAGGCTAGAAAACGTCAAAGACAGCAGGATCATCTATTATTGCAGCAGTCCTCTCCCCAAAAAACTTGTGAAATCACCAAGAAAGCTCCGGGTAAGAGCACGAAATCATTCATAAGAAATATTTGTAGTAAAAAAGGTATTTCAACAAAAAATGTTTCAGTCCAGAAAAAGAAAAGCAATTTAAATGGAAAGGAAAGACCAATCAAAAATGTTACTGCTAGAGCAAGAGATAACTCTGTGCATGATAGTAGAAGGAAACAACAGTTTAGGGACATTCGAAAACGAATGTTCCGCAACAGGATAATAGTTAATTTATTAAAAAATATTAAGAAAGGCCAACAGAAAGTGGCATTTTATAAGAAGAAGAAAAATGTAGAGAAAATTATTGATCATGCTTTCGAAATTAAGCGAAAGTTATTTATTTTGGTAATCAATAGAATTAGGAAACTAAACAAGGTAATTTCTGATTTCAAATCAAATAGTAGATGGAAGAGAGTAGTAAATCGTAGTAACTTTTGTGAAGTTTTTTCCGGAGAATGGATGCATAGTTCAAGTTGTGAGGCATTTTTTAATGAGGAGAGTTATTTTCAGGATAATGATTTGGTGTTTGCAGTTGACACCAGTGGTCGAGCTTATGAAGTGAAGGATGGTTGTCCAGTTGAAAAAGAAAAACTTGTGACAACAGAGACAGACGAGGTGTTAGGTAATGAGGTTTTAGGAAGACGTCCTAAGGGTCCTGTGTACATTTGGAAGTGTAGTTCTATTTGCAGTGTGCGACAGGATTCCATCAATTTGCTTTGTGATTTTGTACGGACATTTAATAAGAAAAGTTTGAAGCAGAAAATGAAGTTGTTGCAAGAATTAGATCCTTGCAGAGTGAGACAAATGACAGGTTTGCGTGGTCATTCACTGGCTTGTCTTTCCAGGAGAGTATGCCAGAGTGTTTTTCATCATTTCAGGATGCTAGCAGTGCATCATAATAAAGTGAGGAAATTAGTGAGAATGTTGTATCATGCTAAGAGTCCAGCAATTATGCTTAAACAATTATGTGCTGCTCTTTTGCATGGTTCTGAAATAGATGTCAAGAATATTTGTGAAGAAATTGAGTTTTGTTACTTTGGAAGTAAAGATGAGAATGTTCAAATTGACCCAGAAGTAGAGGGTAATGTTGAAGATAATGTACAGGTTTCTAGTACAGATAAATTTCAGAAGGAAATTGCCACGTTTCAGATGAAATCAAGTGAGAGGCCTAATTTCACTTGTGTGTGTTGTCGACGCACTTATTACAAGAATCAGATTAAGTTAGTGGATTTATATGCAAAAAGTGAAAGGGAAAATAATAGTGAATGGAAGGATTTTGCCCCATACTTGATGGTAGAAAATTATTTTGATTTGGGATCGGATCAACGTGTGTGTACTTATTGTTGTAACAAATTAAACCAAAACCAGATGCCTGCTAGGGCGGTTCATAATAATCTGGAATTGGTTGAGATTCCTTCTGAATTGAAGGATTTAAATACTTATGAATCTATTTTGATTCAAAGTATCCATCCCTTTCAGGCTATTGTAAGAATGGAGCCAAAGACAGGGAAGTTGCCTCCATCAGATTTACAGAGAGGATTAAAGGGAAGAGTTGTTTATTTGCCTCTAGATTTGAACAAAAACATTAACACAATTGGAGTAGAAAAAGTGGAAGAGGAACCTCTGGTTATCTTGGTTAATGGGGTTCCGACAAAGAATAAGAAAATATGGCAAGATTTAGTGGATGTTAGGAAAGTCAAAAAGGCAACATTGTATTTCAAGAAAAATAATAAGTACTATAAGAATGTATATGTTGCAGAAGAGGAAGTAAGTGATGAAGAGGATAGCGATTTGTGTGCTGGCCAAATTGAGAAAGTAGAGGCCTCTAAAAGTGAAGAAATATATGAACATTATAGTGTTCATCCTTTGCATTCCAAGGAAGTCATGGGGAATGCTATTGAGTTGTTTCAAATGAAACAAGCCAAAGGGAGTCCCATTAGTGTTTGGGAGGAAAGTTTGGAAGCTCGGTGTTTCCCACAGCTATTTCCAACAGGTCAAGGAGGAAGATATGATGAGCGACCTCATCAAATTCCTGCGTCTGAATACCGGACTTTACGATTGTATGCAGAAGATCCTAGGTTTCGTCAATGCATTCCCTATTTGTTTCATCTCCTGTTTGAAAGCGATCTGTCTGGACTGTCATATGCAGTGAACCACATCTTAAAAAGTGGTATACAGATGCGAAACATCTCGGCAAGTGACTTTATCCATAAAGTCAATGTCCAAGACAGTATTTTGGATTCTCACCTAATTAATCTCATGGCGTGTCAGCGTGGTACTAATGAGTACTGGTACCGTCGTCATGGTGATTTAAAATGTATGCTGAGGAACTTAGGAACTCCAACATGGTTCCTCACTCTGAGCTGTGCCGAGTATGGCTGGGAAGACTTACTTGAATTTCTACGAGAGGCAAATGGAAATATTGAAAACATTGAATTCAAGACACCTGGAGAACTGTGTTCTTTGGATCCAGTGAATGTATGCAGGTACTTCAATCATAGATTTGAAGCTATGATGTCTTTCATCACAAATAAGAAGAATCCACCTCTTGGAGAGGTGTTGGATTTCTTCTGGAGAAAGGAGTACCAAGCAAGAGGTGCTCCTCATATACATATGTTGCTGTGGATCAAGGATGCACCTAAATTTGGAACAGATCCGGATGACTTAGTGATGAATTTCATAGAACAGTATTCTACGTGTGCTGTTCCAAACGCAACGGAGAAGAAAAGCCTAAGAGAACAAGTTCTACGTTTCCAAAGCCATCGTTGTGGAAAGTACTGTCGTCGTAAATTCAGAAACAAGGACAAGTTCTACACCAAATGTCGTTTCAACTTTCCACGACCGGTGATTTCTAAAGGAAGAGTGAACAGTTTGATGTCTTCTCTGCGACATAATGTGACGAGGAAATCACCCAAAAATACATACAATTTGAAAAGGAAGGAAGAGTCCAAGTACATCAACGACTACAACCCAGTGATTTTGTCCATGTGGAATGCTAACATGGATATACAGTTTGTGGCTGACAACTGTATGGCTGTGGCTCGGTATGTGACATCTTACATCACCAAAAAAGAAAAGACAGAATTGAAGGATATGTGGGAGGACATTTCCCATGAAAAGAGCCTCAGCAAGAAGTTGTACAGTTTCAGTCTGAAGATGTTGTCGCATCGAGAAATCGGAGCTTACGAATGTTCTGACCGGTTGTCTTCAGCAAGTCTCTATGCCAAATCCAGGAGTATCGTTTGGGCGAGTCTTGGTCTTGCTGCAACGCGAAATCGAGTTCTAAAACCTGTCCGGGAAATTGAGTATTTGGCGGAAAAGGAACCAAACAGTACCGACATTTTGAAGACCAACATGTTGGATACATATTATCCAAATCGAAGCAGTCACCTTGAGAATGTTTGTCTATATGAGGTTCTACAAAATTATATATTCAAGAGGAACATCAAAGAAGATATTGAGAAAGGAGTGTATGCTGTAATTGGAAGTGAGGGATGTCTGGTCAAGCAAAGAAAATGCCAATTAGTAAACCATCGAAAATTGAGTGGCGAATCTCCAGAAAAAAAGGAGTTTTTCTATTTAGCACTTTTGCAACTTTTCAAGCCTTGGCGTGCAGAAGAGGAACTGCTTGGAGATTTCCTCTGTTACGAAGACTCTTTCACTGCTGCTAAGGAGACCATAGAATGTCCTGCTTTTCCCAAATATCAAGAAATGTTGACTTTGGAAATTGAGCAGGAAGCAACGATTGCAGCCGAGATTGCCAGAGACAGTTCTCATAGCAGTCAGAGTTCTGTTTCATTGAGTCAGGATCCACTAGGAGGACCTATTATCGAAAATGAAGCTGCCACTGCTATGAATGAAGTGGAAAGAGCCATGGCACATGCTCAGGAGGATGCGGTTAACTTAGAAGACTTGGAAAAACAACTCAACGTTGAGCAGAGGAAAATATATGATGAAGTTACCAAGCAAATTGATCATGGATTAAGTCATGAGAAGAAAGAGTGCTCATGTACGTCGTTGAAGCCTGTCCGACTGTACGTGAGTGGAGAAGCGGGAACTGGAAAAAGTTTCCTTATTAAAGCAATTTCTTGTTATTTGCAGGAAAGGACTAAGTCATCGCTGTCTTGTGTTGTTACCGCTCCTACTGGACTGGCAGCACATAACATTAAAGGTATTACTTTGCATCGTCTACTGATGCTGCCAGTGGAGCATGACAACAAATTACAATACCACAAGTTATCTGGGGATGCTTGTTGTGAAGGGTCAAGAGTCTTGAGGAAAATGAAACTTCTTATCATTGACGAAGTAAGCATGGTTTCCAATGTCATGCTTGCCTTTGTGCATTTGAGAATGCAAGAAGTTCTTAAAACTGAGTATGATGTGTTATTTGGTGGCAAACACATCATTGTTTTCGGAGATCTTCTGCAGCTGACACCAGTAAAAGGACAACCTGTGTTCAAAATACTCACGCATGAAGATACCAGGAAGTGCCTAGGGAGCATTGGCAACGTCAATATATGGTTAAAATTCAATTATGCTGAACTGCATGAAAATATGCGTCAGGCAAAGGATGAAGATTACAAGAATATTCTACAAGATATTAGAATTGGAAAAGTGAACGAGCATGGGAAAGAAGCTTTAAATGCACGATTACTGTCAAATTTATATCCAGAACAAGACGTTGTGCCTGAGAATATTTTTCAGAAAATTACTGAGAAGAAATCCGGAATATGTTTGATGCCAACTCTTGCAGAATGTGCCATCTTCAACAACAAAATGTTGAATTTAGAAAAGCAAGAGATTGTGAAACTTGAAGCTATTGACAGAATAGAGCATATGGGATCAACAATTATTTTGTCTGAGAATTTGAAATCAAAATTGGATTCATTAGAGAAGACTATATCTAAAACAGCGGGTTTTGAAAAGACTTTGAATGTGTGTTTAAATTGCCGAATCATTTTGAGAAGGAATTTACATGTTGAAAGAGGTCTGGTAAATGGATCAATGGGTAATGTTGTTGATTTTGAGAAATACAGAAGTAGAGATGGTATTGAATTTTTAAAAATTAAATTTGATGGCATTGAGGAAGTACAGCTAATTGGTCGTTGTTCTGCTAGGTTTTTGCTTGTTAAAGACTTATATGTTCGCCGTAAACAGTTTCCTGTTTGCTTGGCATATGCGGTGACAATCCATAAATCGCAAGGTTTAAGTGTAGATAGTGCATTGGTGAATATTGGCAGTTCTGTGTTCAAAGAGGGTATGGCATATGTGGCATTGTCACGAGTTAGAACTTTATCGGGATTGTACTTGATTGATTGTGATGTCACAAACATTTGTGCGGATCTAGATTGTGTTAAGGAATACAATAGGTTAAGAAGAGAGTATGCGCCACATTTGCCTCAATATCCTTTGTTTGAGAAACGTGTGGTAGGCCGTAAACGAAGAAATATCACTAATAGTAGGGAGGTTGTAGCAAAAAGCCGAAAAGTCGATGAACCGAAAATTGTAAGCAGAAAGAAAACGGATTCTGTTGAAGATGTTGTTGGTTTTCAATTTGAAAACAGTTCTGGTGTCAACTGCTATGCAAATGTAGTGGTTAATGTTCTCTTTTCACTAGAGACTTTAAAAGAACAGATTGTGTTCAATTCGGAACAAAGTTTATGCTGTTTGTTGAATTCTGTGTTAGAGAAATGTAGCACTGATCGAACAAAAGTAGAAAGTGTGTCTAAAGTTCGTTATCTGTTAGATGAATGTTCAGGTCAAACAGACTTCTCTGAAAATAATCAGCAGGATTGTTAGGAGTTTTTAATGTATATGCTTGATGTATTGCAAGATGAGGGTGTAGATGTAGATCACCTGTTTGGGCTTTCTTATCAATGGCAGCATGACTGCGAGAACTGTATGGTATCAAGTACTACTAGTGTAGACTCAGAAAGATTTATATATTTAACTTTGCCAGACAGTAAATCAGTCTCCTTTAATAAGCTAGTAAATGCAGCTGATCACAACATGGAGTGTAGCCAATGTAAATCTGAAATGATGTCAACATTATTTATACGAAGATATGGCCAGTATGTCATTTTAATGATCCAACGATGTAGGCCTGATGGATCAAAATTGTCAACTTTAATAAAAAAATGTGTTGCTTCTCAGCTGTCAATATCAGGAAGGACTTTTGTAACTGTAGCAATTATCTATCACGTTGGTCCTTCAACAACATCAGGACATTACACAGCTTATTTAAAGTCTAGAAACGGCTGGTCATTCTGCAACGATTCTGTTGTAACTTTCAAAAAAAAATTGCCGTTTGACCTTAAAAATTCTTACCTGGTGTTTTTAAAACCAAAATTTTAAGGAAAGAATCTCGGGATTTCCTCTGAGGAATTGCAAAAGGTTCATGAAGTAGAGGGAATGTAAGTCTGCAATGCTGTCTAGATTATTGGTCCAAAACTTTTAATTATAATGTCATTTTAAAAATCCAACTATATAAACCTGATGCAAGTAAGTCTGCTTCATAGTAAGCAGAATCAGTGTCATAGGAAAAGTAGAACATGAGTGAGCAAGAAGGGTAAGATATTAGTAGTCCAGGATTGTGAAAGTAATCTTAAATGTTTTCTTTTTGAAAGTTGCGAAAATAGAAAATGACGGGATTTGATTACAAGAATTACAAGAGTTGTAAATCGCTGCAACATGATTTGGCCAAGTGGAAACATGTGGTAGAATGTGAGAAGTCTTTTATTGTATGTAACATATTTTTCAAAACGATGGAGGTTTACTTTCAGAAAGTGGCGGGCTGAAAATATTAATAGCACAACAGAGTGTACGCTGTTCATAGGACATCCTTCGACGTTATGGAAAGTAAGTTAATTTTAAGGAGTTTTGAATTCAGATTTCTTATGTTGTATGGGTTTTTTAAACACAATCATTTTGATTGTGTTTTTTTTCCCCGCTGTTACATGATGAATACCTTCAAGTCACTGATTTAAGTGAAATTTGATACATTCTGAGAACAGCAAAAATAAACCATTTAACATGTATAATTAATGTTCTACTTTTTGTACTTATGATATACATTTAGAAATGTGAGGTAGATATGGAGAAACTGAGGCTTCTGTAAGTGTCAAAGTTAATGCTTACAGTGCTGCACTTCTGGGTACTGTTTTTTTTTAAAACTGAATAGGCCTCACCTCAAAGAAACCTCTTGAAAGGACACATCTTATTTGCATCCTGAAACAATCATTTAAAATGTTAGACACAATTTTATGATGGCTTTACATCTCTTTTGCGCTGCTATTGCATCACTATTGTGAGACATCAGCAGTGCAAAAGATGCACCATGTTCCAAAATAGGCCTCACTTCATCAGCATCAAGATACTGTTTGTTTAATATATATATCTTTAGGATTGTGTAGGGGACGTAGAGAAGCAGAGGCTTCTGTAAATGTCAAAGTTGTTGAAAAACTGTTTGTTCTTGAACCTTTTCCCTTGTCTTTTCTAATTTTTAAATACATGTTTTAATATTTTTGAAATGTTTGTTCTCTCTTTCGCAGATTGAAAGTATGAAAAAAGAATTGAAAAAGTTAACAAGAATTATAAGGTAAATGTTTTCTACTCTTTCTACCCGCAATCCACTGCTGATGATGTCACTGACCATGTCATGAATGATGTAATAAGTGGACATGACTTACTTCATTGGTAGGCCTTCACATGTATTATCTCCTCTGTATTCTTCAACAAGCGTAAAATTGATCTGCAACCCTGAGTAGGCCTCACCTTAAACAAAATTCTGGAGAGACCACACCTTATCGTCATCCTGAATTATTTATTTAAAATGTTAGGGACAGATTTATGATATGTGTATGCCTCTTTTGCGCCACTGTGCGTCAGTTTTGTGACGCAGTGGCGGTGCAAAAGATTTGCTATGAGGCGTCAAAATTACAAATTGATGCATCTAGGCAAATGTGTCATGCTGTTTTAAAACCGTGCCACATGAAACCGATGCAGCAGTGATGAAAAAGATGCACCATGTTGCAAGACAGGCCTCACTTGGGGCCATATGTATCAAGCTAATTAGAATGCTTTGGCGACATATTTCTGCTGATAAAAGCTGCAAAACTTTTATTGCCTATGTTGATGATATGGCTCTATGTTATTTACATTTCTTTGCTGTTTCAATTAATCTTTTTCTGTTATTTTTTCTTTTCTGTTTTCTATTTTTTCTCTCTGTTATTCCACATGTTTTAATCTTATTTTGAACATTCACTCACATTCTCCAAGAAACTCTTCTTTGTTATTGTTCTACTCTCTTTTTTTTCTTTCACTTCCTTATCCATTTTGTTTTTTGCAATTATACCCTCTTCCATCTTTTCTTCGGTAAATAGATCTATTAAACAGTATATCTGGTTTACTCCCTATAGCTGTCTTTCTTTTAACATTACTCTCTGTTTACTTCCCTTATACTTCCTCTTATAATGTTTTGGTTCGCTCCTAGTTCGCGAACCGGGCAGCGAACGGGAAAGCGAACCAAAAGAAATAGAGCTTGCCAGAGTGCTAAACATTCTAGCAATTTTATTTGAAAGGGGAGGTAGTTCTGAAAAGAACTTTTTTTTAATGTTTTTGTTGTTTTTTTTTTTTTTTCTGAACATTTTTTGTTTTTTTTGTATTTTTTGAACAGTTTTATGATTTTTTTTGTTTTTGATGGAGGGGAAACAACAAAAAACAGGCATTTAAAAGGGCTCAACAGGAGCAAAAAAAAAATTACTGTCTGGGGCGGTTAGGGCAATTATGATTTTCATAAGCAACGTTCATTAACGATATGCTCATGTTACCACATGAAAGCAATGCACCGCAATACAAACAGGTTAATTTCATATGTAAAAAGTTCTGCTGAATGTTTGGCACGGTTTCCCGTGCCTCTGCTCCTGTCAACGATATTTGCGAAGTTGACCTGGCCACAGGAGTTGTTGTTGGATTATCCTGCAGGTCACGCAACTCTGCACGGCTGTAGTTCAATGGATGCCACCTGCTCATATGCCGATGCATGGTATAGTTCCCAAAGCTATATTTTTTATCAGTCCCTCTTGATAACTTGTCTTTACAAATGAGGCAGGTGACATACTTAGCATTTACTTTCTTCTGCCCTCGAGGGAGGGAAAAAAACTGCCAAATGAAACTGGTTTTCCGATGGGAAACACGGGGCACCTCTTGTAAGAACTGTGGTCCTTCTGTCTCCTCTTCCTCTAGTTCATCCTCTTCCTCCTCTGTGTTGGTGATGAACTGGGGTGGTGGTCCTCTCTTCCCATGAGGAGGTGAAGGTGGTGGTGGGGGTGCACCAGCTGAAGCAACTACTGAAGCCATTGCTCAACTATGAAAAAGGGTCTTTCTCTCACCAAGATGAAAGTCAGAGTGAGGAAAGAAGGAGGGGTTTTCATCATTTGGGAAAAGCAAAAGTTCTAAACCAATGAAAAGTGTTATTTTTAGGTCATATGACCTAGTCTTACATCATTTGGAAACCAAAAGTGAAATGAACCAATGAAAAGTTTTATAAACAAGTCACATGACCTGTTCCGCTTACGTTACGCGGTGCGCGCCGCGGATCGTTTCCGGTTCGCGGTCCGGAGCACTTCCGGGAGCGCTAACGCGGCGCGTCATAAGACGCATTACGCGACAACGTGATACGTCGCGCTTCCGCGACGCGTCACAATGTTGATTTCTAACGCGGCAGTTGCGCAAACGGAACGTTTACCGGTTCGCGGACTAAGTCGCGGCATCAAGATGAGCTAACGGGAAGCTTCCCGGTTAGCGAACCGGGAGCGAAGATAAAAAAATATTAAAAAAAAAAATTAATAAAAAACATATAAAATATATTTTTGGATTTAAAGAAGAATACATTTTACAGCTACAGATATTAGCTTTTAAAAAACCAATGAAATTCACTGAAAAAACCATAGGTTATAGACCATATATAGTTAGGAATTTGCATTTACAAAACCTTGAAAATTCACTGAAAAAACCATAGGCTATAGACCATATATAGTTAGG
Organism: Lissotriton vulgaris; assembly: GCF_964263255.1. NCBI lineage: Eukaryota > Metazoa > Chordata > Amphibia > Caudata > Salamandridae > Lissotriton > Lissotriton vulgaris. Next base: position 41,308 of record NW_028248712.1, read on the forward strand.
GATTAGCATTTACAAAACCTTATTTTATTCGCACAAAACCATTGAAATTCCATATATAGTTAGTTGCACTAACTATATATCGCGCACCCGCAATCCACTGCTGATGATGTCACATATTACATCATTCATGACATGGTCAGTGACATCACTGATGACATCACTGATGACATCTCAAATGACATCACTGATGACATCACTGATGACATCACTGATGACATTACTGATCACATCACTGATGACATCATTCATGTGAATATACGATGAACCTCTTCAGACTCTGATATAACCTTAGATACACTCAGTGTAAACAGACACTCACAGACTGTCACTCATCCATGGAGTTACTCACACACCTAGTCAGTCATGCAAAGAATCAATCACACCTCCATTTCCTCAACTATACAGTTATACACATCTTACTTATTCAAACATATACTAACACATATTTACTCCCTTATACAATCCCTGATACAAGTTCACAATGATACATACAGCCACTCACACATTCACTGGCTCTTATGCACAGTTATTTATATATGTCAACTCTCACATGTACTGTGTTTTACATATGTACTTACTTTGACATGTAGCACTGAGATATCCATTCACTCACCAATACACTCATGCACACAGTCAACCGCCCATACAGCTGTTTCCACATGCACTTTTGAACCCATACATCTAGTGAATCAACTGCTCACACATCTATGCACAGAGTCATACACCTCCCAGCCACCCCCACACACACTCAGTCTCCCATACAAATACTTGGGCAACCAATCAATAACCCATATAGTTACTCATATAGCTACTGATCAACACATGCAGCAGTTTACAGAACAACAGACATAATGATGCACAAATTAAGACAGTTTAGTCACTAACCCATGCACTCAGTGAGACACATTTAATCACTCACTTATACAGTCAGTCATGCACCTACTAAATCCTTCATCCAGACACTTATACATCCACTCATTATTCAATATGTAATACATATTTTAACTTTACAGAAACATACAGTCACTGGATAATGTCATCAGTGATGTCATCAGTGATGTCATTTGAGATGTCATCAGTGATGTCATCAGTGATGTCACTGACCATGTCATGAATGATGTAATATGTTACATCATCAGCAGTGGATTGCGGGTGCGCGATATATAGTTAGTGCAACTAACTATATATGGAATTTCAATGGTTTTGTGCGAATAAAATAAGGTTTTGTAAATGCTAATCCCTAACTATATATGGTCTATAACCTATGGTTTTTTCAGTGAATATACATATATATATAAACTATATTATTGTATTCAATATTTCAATATTAGTGTAAAACAATTTTTTTAAACAATATATTTGTGCTTGCTGTTATATGCTTAGAAAACAAGGTTTTATGATAAATTATTTTGAAATGATATTTCTGCATCACAATATTTTTGGTTTTCATATTGTGTCAGTGATCGATTAGTATGCCAGGACTTTTTTTGCTTTTGTTCAACCGAATTTTGGACCTTCATTGGGAATGAATCTCATGAATTGAGTCTTACTCCCCTTCATTTCATGGTAAATTGAACTGTGGATGTTTACCGCTTTGTCCAGCTTTTAAGATAAGGTCACTGCAATGCAGCTTGGGAAAGGGGCACTGGGGTGGATACATGTGAACACGTGCCCATGGGTTCGGCTGAAGGTAAGAGACTACAGGTGTGTGCAGCCTGGTAGCTACACACAGATAACCTGCCTGTGGCAGACTTAAACTGCACACCTGACATGTCAAAATACCCCTTCTGACAGGCCGAAACCTTCCTTTTAAATATTAATATGTCACCCATGTGTAGGCCTTATTGCCCATAGAGGCAGGGTGCAGATATTTAAAAGTAGGATATGTAGAAATTAACATTGCACGTCCTTATAGTGAAATATGCCCCTAAATCGGTTTTCATGGTAGCAAGGCTATCTGCTGCCATTGGGAATCATTGGGCTACATTGTGACATCTACTAGATGGTAGCAGCTAGAAAAATAATTCTTCTACGCATTTGAATTGTAATTTAAAGTCCTCTTTAATGGTGATGTCAGATTTCAAATTCTTACTGTAGAAAGGCTCCTTTTTAGAACAATGGCCTTTTTTCTGCCTAAAGTTTCTGGGAGTTTAAAGCTGCCTGGGCTTGTGATGGCTCTTTCAGTGTGAAAGGAATATTGTAGCCAGACAGTGTGCAAAGGGGCTTAGGTGTAGACAGGGTGGCCTATTCTGACAGCATGATTAGAGAGGGGATGGTCCAAAGGGTCTTTCCCCTGCACACTCAAAGATACCTGACGCCACCCTTTTGTTTCAATAGCTGGGCCAGAGCCAACCCCAGGGAAGGGGATGGCACACAAAGGGTAAATCCCTCAGTGTTAGACCTGACCACCTTAGGGTGGTCTTCCCCCAACTTTTGGCCCCATTCCTCCGTTTTTCTGAAATTGTGTTTTCTGGTATTAGGACTCTCTTTACTTTATCACTGTTAATGCGTGCAAAAGTGCTTGTGATCGGGGGGCGTGGCCACGGCAGCGAGCGTAATGGCCGCTCTGCTGTGAAGCTCCTCCGAGCGGGCGCCCGGCGACGGCGTAAAGAGATGTAACCTGCATCTATTTCCTTCACCAGACGCGAGGACCCGTCTCCCGATGACTGCGGGACTGCCTGGGTGACATTTTCGTGCCGCGGGAGCGGCCGGACAGGGAGTGCACGGCGGAGGGGATCTGAGGCCTCCGGACCTCGACGCCATCTTCCTTCTGCGCTGGAGCGCCGGGTGAGTGCTACTTGGCCGTTGGCGGTCGCGGCCCCGTTCCTTGCTGACTCCCCTGCCGGACTCGCGTAGGCGCCACCATTGCTGCGTGGTCCCCGTTCTCCTAGGCCGCCTTGGATCCCGACGTGCGGCAGGGGCCTCCGGCCCGGGTGTGCGCGGGAGCCGGGGCCTGGATTGCGGGCCCGTGCGGGGACGTAGGTGGCGGCTGTGGGGCCTGGTGGAGGGCGGGGAGGGCGGAGCGCGCGGCTGCTGGGGGGACTGGTGGTGATCTCCGGCATTGCACAGCGGCCCCGCCGTGTGACCGATGCTACAGACCCGGTGCATCTCCGCTCTAATACAACGCGGTCTATCCCTGATCAGCCACGATTGAGGTGGCGAAGGCCCATTACCGGGGAAGTCTCGAAGTCACTCCATTGTGCAGGCTGTACCTGGCTGATGTCTCCCTGACCTAGCTCCTCTGGACTGCGGCCTACTCGCTGGACACACGCACCGCCAGTGCTACACAGGCTCTGGTGGCTTCTGAGATTGATCACCCACCCTACCATTGATCCCTGCTCTACGCCACTGTTGCCGCGGCTGCGGTCTCGCCACGCGTTCTCGACGAAGGGGAAAAGAGATCTGGCCCAGAGGACGCTCAATTTCGACAAAACACCACTCCCTGCTGCCGACCCCCCACCTGAGGCGGCCTCTGGCGCTCATGGGACACAGGACAGTGGTGATGCGACATCCATGATGGCCGCCATGATGGGGAAAATGCGTGCTGGCTTCAAGGCACTTGACACGCGCTTTGACAGTCTGGAGAAAAAGTTGTCTGACATTGGCTCCACGGTACAGGCCCACGACCGGCGCCTCGACCTAGCTGAGTCCAGAATCTCAGATGTGGAGGACGGGTCCTCTAAGACGCTGAAGCGACTGGAAAGAGTCGAAAAAATTCTTAAGAACGAGGACTTGGAAGCGTGTAGTCGGAGGAATAACATTCGAATCCTTGGCGTTGCGGAGACAACTGCCACTGGCCGTTTGACACCTTTGTAGAAAACCTCCTTATTGAACTGTTCGGAAAAGATACCTTCACCGCTGGCTTTGTGGTGGAGCGGGCACATAGGTCGCTGGGGCCTAAACCACGCCCGGGACAACTGCCCCGACCCATTATTGCCAGAATTAAGAACTTTCATGACCGTGACGCCGCACTCCGAGCTGCACGAGATATGGGGGAGGTGCAGTGGCAGGGGAGCAAGTTGTCCTTCTTTCCGGACTACACTTTAATGGTGCAGGAGGCACGGCAGAAATTCACCAGTGTCAAGGCGGCTCTTCGCAATCTAGGCTTGAAATACAGTATGCTTTACCCGGCTCATCTGAAGGTGGACGTTCACGGCAGATTCCGCATCTTTGATTCTCCGGCTGAGGCCCAGGACTTCTGTCATACTTACAAAAAGGGTCCGGGCTCGGCTTCCGGCTTCAGACCTAACTCTCCACATCAGCCTGACACACAGACTAGCGCAGACTTATTTGTAGAAACTGGCCTGGGCTGATTATCCGTAGACACTCCGGTCATGGCTCCTTGTCTATTTGGGGGGACGGTACGACTTTGCTGGATTTCACTATTTGCTAAAATCTCGTATCCCGCGCTGCTGGGTTGCCCGCTTAGGGGCTAGCGTTGCTTCCCCCCATGGCGTATGCCTGCATGTTTTGCTCTTCTTGGGGTTTGTTACGTTTAAGTTTGCAGATATGTTTTGCTGTTCTGTATAATTGGCTACTTGTGTTCTGCACTGTTGTTCAGAGACTGGCTGGGTTCTGCCTCTCATGGGGTATTGGGAGGCTGGGTGGTGGGCGGGGGAGGGGTTGTATGTATTTTTTGTGGCTCATTTTCTTTTTGTTGTCTGATTGCGGGACTTATGGTGTCGGCTTGCTGAGTGAACACTTATTGCTTACAGTCCTTGATCTGACGATATGGCCCGGTTAGGTTTGCAGACTGGACCATCTAGTCTAACATTGATGACATGGAATGTCCGCGGTCTGAACTCCACCCGTAAACGAAAACAGGTTATGCAATATGCTGAACGGCATAAAGCGGATGTACTTTTCCTACAAGAAACACACATGGTACAGGCGGACACGGCCTCATTGGCAAAGGGATGGGGTGCCCACAGATGTTTTCAAGTTACAGTAGGTACGCGCGTGGGGTTGCGATTCTGATACATACGCGGATTCCCTTTGTTTTCACAGATAGTAAGGTGGATGGTGAGGGCATATATGCAATACTCTCTGGGGTGTTGTATGGTCATAAGATTGCCTTTGTGGGGGTCTACGGTCCCAATACTGACTCACCGGCCTGTTTCCGTGACCTGTTCCTATCACTGCTCCACTCCAACGTAGAATTACTGGCGCTGGGGGGCGACTTCAATCTGTTGATGGACACTCGTAGGGATATCACATCTCCCTCCCCTGATCGCAAACCACTTGCCCGCGCAGCGATGGCAACTATATGCTCACATTTCTCACTGCTTGACATAGAGGCCAAACGGCACACTAACACCCCTGCCTTTACTCACCACTCCAGTTACCACAACACAAGCACCAGAATTGACTACTGGTTACTCTCTCCGGGCTTGGCGAGATGGGTCACTGATCTTCGCATGCTTCCCTGCACTCTCTCTGATCACTCCTCTGTGGTCCTGACGCTGGCGATCCCTAGGCTGGGCGGATATGAGCGGCAGTGGAGATTCCCGGGAAGAGCCTTGGCGGACCCGGTCTTCACTGAGGAGGTCCGTTCCGCCATTGAGGACTACTTTGAAATTAACACTGGCTCCGTGACCACTTGAGCCACTTTGTGGGAAGGGTTTAAGGCTACCATAAGGGGGGTATGCATCACCAAACGTGTTGGAGCACTGCGTGACCTCCGTGCAACTCTGACCCGCCTAGAAACTGACCTGTTAGCGGTTGAGAATGAGATCCTTGCTGACCCTTCACCGGGTCGCGAGGCGCGTCGCCTCGAGCTTCTACTGGAGTTCAGGGACACCGCGGACAGAGAATTGCGATATCTGGGCAAGTACCACACGGCTCGCCGGTATGGTGAGGGAGATAGACTGGGCAGGTTATTGGCCCACCTCGGCAAGCCGCTTATATTACCGAGATAGCTGATGCACAGAGCGAACATCACTTCTCAACCCCTGCCATTTGTGACACCTTTTTGACCTACTATCAACATCTTTACATGTCTGCCCTTCCAGAAGATTGCCGTGACCCGGGGTCGTACATTAACGAAATTGCCATGGTGTACTTAGAGAAATATATGCAGGACTTTCTAGCCCATCCCATCACTCCGGAATTGATTGCGGAAGCCATTGACTCCCTGAGGGGCTCCTCGGCGCCCGGCCTTGATGGCTTCACGGCTGATTTTTACCAGGAATACAAAGAGGAACTGGTGCCCGTACTTGTTGAAGTATACGCTGAAGCCCTGGAGTCTGGTATTCTTCCCCCAACGCTTCGAGAAGTGGTCATAGTTTTGTTGCCCAAACCAGGACGCGATCCCACGGTCTGCAGTTCCTACCGCCCACTGTCGCTTCTAAACCTGGACTATAAGATTTTGGCCAAAGTACTGGCGATGCGGCTTGCACTACTGGTAAACACCATTATTTCGCCGGCACAGTTGGGCTTTGTCCCTCAGAGATCGACCTCACTGAACCTTCGCACACTTTTCTCGGTCCTCCATAGAATTGATCCCTCCACTCCGGCGGCCGCTGTCTTCTTAGACGCCGAGAAGGCGTTCGACACTCTAGAATGGCCCTTTTTTTTGGACGTAATGCGAAGGATGGGCATGCCCGCTATGTTTGTTGCGATGGTGGAGCTGCTGTATACTGCACCCACAGCTCGCATTCGCTTAAATGGCACCATCACTGATGGGTTTACTCTCTCTAGAGGCACCCGGCAAGGGTGCCCCTTATCTCCCTTGCTTTTTATTTTGGCAATGGACCCCCTGGTTCGTCACTTCCAGGAGAAACATCTCCATAGAGGGCTCCAATTCCGCACCGGCCCTCTGTTGGTCTCGCTTTATGCGGACGACATGGTTTTATACGTCGGCACCCCGGAGACCAATCTACAACCCCTGCTATCTGAGATTGCTCGATTTGGCGAATACTCGGGCCTCAGGGTCAATTGGCATAAATCACAACTATTTCTGCTCACTCCCACCACCACACGGTGGCCTTGCTCCCTACCATTGGAGTGGTGTGAGGAATCTGTCAAATACCTGGGGATACATGCACATCTCGACACTGTGTCCATTATTCGCCTGAACTACGGACAAGCTCTAGATTTTCTGGAAGATAACACTGACAGATGGCTCCGTCTTCCTCTATCATTGGCCGGACACATCGCCATTGTTAAGATGGTGGTTCTCCCCCGGTTTTTGTACCTCTTCAATAACATACCGATCCCTCTAACTTTTCACACAATTGCGCACTGCCCTGTTGAGATTGGTGTGGGGGGGAAAGCCCACGACTAGCCTGGCGCACGCTGACCCTACCTTATGAGAGAGGTGGCTTTGGGGTTCCGGATTTCTACCTCTACTACCTGGTCGCCCAGTGCTCGTATTCCCACCCTTGGTACCATCCGGACGCCAGAATTCCACATTTGAAACCTGAAGCTGATGGGGCGCTCCCGGTGACACTTGCCACAATTCTTCCCAAGGGCCTCCCTCGAGAACCTCACGACATACTCCCGCTCACTATGACGACTTGGGCTTGGGACAAGCTTAGGCGCTTACTACACATAGACACATTGTACTCATCTGCCCTTCCGTTGCCTAATTCCAACTGGCTCCCTATAACGGGCGAAGCGGTGGTACGCCGGTCGCTATCCAAATTTCAGATACGCACGGTCGGGGACCTGTTCCCCAATGGCCATGCCTTCACTATGACTGAGAACCCCCGCTTCATTGATCGAACGTTTATGGATACATTTGTGCTCACGAGATTGCGAGCGTTGTTGAGAGCTACATTTCCCACATTCCCTCTTCCGCCTGATGATAATCCCGCACTTACATCCATCATACAAAATACCTCAGGGGCTCACGTGGTGTCCAAACTCTACAAGTTGTGCATGTCTACACTTCCATCGTCTGATGGGGCGGTTCGCGCCGCGTGGGAACATGATCTGGGCACGCAGATTTCTGACGACCAATGGGAAGCATGTTGTGCTATGACCAGAGAGGTCTCCATGAATTGCAGACACAAACTCATACACTTTAAATTCCTGCGAAGGATGTATCACACACCGGCGCTTGCACACAGAATTGACACCAACAGACCCCACACCTGCCCAAAATGTGGCGCCCCTCAGGCCGACTTCGCACACCTTTCCTGGACTTGCCCGAGACTCCACACCTACTGGGTAGAGGTACACAAGATTTTGGGTGACATACTGGAACTGTCGCTAACTGTCACACCAGAAATTGCGCTGCTGGGATATGTGGCAAATTTCCCCCGCAAAACCCGTAAATTAGCGTCCATTTGCTTCCTCCTGGCCAAAAGGGAGGTTGCACTACTCTGGTGTGCACAACGCACTCCCACGGTCACCTCGTGGCTTGGGAGTGTGGCATACTGTAATGTGAATAGTGTGGAATATTCAGAGCAGCTCCCAACCTCTTCCCGCCCTACAGACTTCTGGGGTCCATATCGCCAATATATTTCAAAGATGACACGGGAAGCGCCCTCTCAGTCCCTACATCCCAACACACCGACCGGGGTGGGCTAGAGCATGGGGTACTCCTTCATAGCACCCGCATTTGTATGACTCAACTTTGGTTCACTTCTGCCCTTCGATGCCTGAGGCTTGGTCCTGGTAGTTTGTTGACACGTTGCCTTTCCTGGCTCCGGGGGTGCTTTGCCTGACGCAATGGGAGATTGTATCATGTTCGATCCGTTCCTCTGACCTTCTTGTGATCACACAACTGTGTGGGCTACTAAACACCGTTCATGTTCTGGATGGGTGGTGCGGGCTGTCGTCTGCTTTGGCTGGACTGTGGTTGTTGTCAGAGATGGTGTTCACCACCACACGAGCTGAATTACTGTGTTGGTCTTGCAATCTAGTAATTATGATTTTTGTTTCTTTTATCTTGCTTTCGATTTTCGTGCTATTCGCTTTGTTCTTTTTGCATTTCTGTTGCCTTATCAGAAAATGTTTACCTTGTATCATTCTCTATGTTCAAATACGCAATCCTGCTGGACACTTCAATGCTCTAATTGCAATGTTATATGTGGTACTTGATAACAATATGTACTTGATGTATACTTTTTTCTTTGCAAATGTGGATTGCCTCAGCAGCTTTAATAAAGTGTTATAAAAAAAAGTGCTTGTGATCTCTCTCCTAAACATGGAAACATTGGTTCATCCCCAATTGGCATATTTATTTTACGTATAAGCCTCTATTAAAGTGGTAACCCATGTATCCTGCATTCAATGCTACTTGTGGGCCTGCTTATTATGAAAAGACAAGAAGACCCAAATATAATTGGTCAGGGACCTTTGGGTAATTGAACTCTTTTTAAAGATAGTGGTCCCCAGACCGAAAATAAGTTATAGTCAATAAATATAGACCCAATCAATACTATATTATAGTATTATAGAAATCTGTCCAGTCGAACAGATATTTAATATGCAATCAATTGAATATTTACAGAAAGTAAAAACGAAGGAAGGAAAAGGAAATTGAAGTTAATTATTAGACAAGGGGAATTCGGCGTTCAACAAAAGTGCTTGTGAGATTACCTTTAGTGTGGTTTCCGGTTTCATGCGTGAGGCTCCTGTACGTGGAAATAGGCCTGTGGAATTAACATGCAGTGAAAATGTATCTTTATACTTCAACTTTTGGAAATTTGTCCTACCAGGAACTTCTTCCTGTTTGATGAACAATATTATCAGCAGGTCAAAGGTACGTCTATGGGGGCAGATTTTGCCCCAAACCTAGCCATACTTTACATGGACGACCTGTAAACCGACCGTATACTGTCACCTATGAACCCATTCCGCACCGGGATCTCCATGTGGAAAATGTATATAGATGACGTTTTTATGATCTGGCAGGACTCTGACACAACTATGATACAATTTCTCAATTGGCTTAATACCAATTGTGATGGACTCAACTTTAATTTGACACACAATAAGTCCACCATCCCATTTCTTGACTTGAACATTCAGCACAAAGACGGGATACTAATCACAAGTTTATTTATAGAGCCAACAGAGAGGAACACCCTCCTCAGATATGACAGTCACCATCCCCGTGCCCTGAGGAATTCATTACCTTATTCGCAGTTCCTACATATCAGGAGGAATTGCACACTAAAGGAGGATTACTTTCATGAGGCAAAAGTCCTCAATAACAAACTGACATCAAGCGGTTACCCACGCAGGCTAGTTCGCACCTCCCTCAAAAGAGCATGGTATTGTCCCAGGGATTCACTTTTGCAACGCAAAGAAAAACAACCTCAAAACTGTATTGTCTGTGTGACCACTTTTTCACCAGTATCATACTCCATCAGGAAGAGCGTCATCAAACACTGGGAGGTTCTGAACTCAGGAATACTTAATTTAGAACACCCCTTGTTCACATTCCGCAAAGCAAAAAGCATCAAAGATCACATAGTATGCGCGGACCTACCATCTGCCAAAAGCACGAGAACCCTCAAAGAGCTTTGGGGCCTCCCGCCCCTAACAGGGCATGCTAAATGTGGTGATTGTATTGTTTGATAGTTCAAAATTGAAGGTAAAGAATTTGAATTTGATAAAATTAGGATTGAATTGAAAACCTTTTTGAATTGTAACAACAAAAATGTAATTTATGCTATTCTTTGCCCTGGCAAAAAAAATATACATTGGTCAAACAACCCAAAAGGCATGGATAAGGATTTGCCAGCACTGCAGCAGAATACGCTGCAACACTCCAAATGCCCCTCTTGTGGAACATTTTCAAGCAGCAGGTCACACTGAAGATGACATACGGTGGACAATCATTAGCGTGATAAAGCCACCGCCAAGGGGTGCAGACATTGTGCAGCTCCTTAACAAGGAAGAACTGAAATGGATCCTGAGGACTGGAAGTATCCATAGAGGCCTCAATCTTCTGGAGGATTGGACTTCATTTATCTAATTGTGACATTTTTTAGTATTCTTGCTTGTGTGGCCCTCATCACAGGCATTTATTATATTACCTTCCCTGTTTTGTCCTGCTGTTAATGTTAAATGTGCCTTTTAACTTTATCACTGATTTTGCCGCTGTTGAAATGAAATGATGTTCGTCGTGCTCCTTTGTTACTAGATTTGCCATTTCTGATAACTTCTCTTACTGATTTTATTCCTATTTTGATTTTGTCTCTCAACTACTTTTAGCCATGCACACGTATTCCTTCATACTTCAAGATGGCCACGGGTTTGGCAACTACGAGTCTCTCTTTCATTCTCACTATCCCCAGTCACCTGACCCACTTCTTCTAACAGGAAGTTCCCATAAATAATGCCCCCTCCTGGTTCACTGAGTGCTGTGACCGGCAACACACATGTTGTGACAGACTAAAGACCGGATACTGTAAGCGCACTTGTCTCCTTTATCACAGGTGACGCTCTAACATCCGTATTCATCCCTTCACTTCTTCCTTTCAGCATTGGCCGGGAACTAGACTCGAGACCACAAAAGCAGCTTGTTTGATAGTGCAATATGCTCACACTGGAACTCCCCTAACCGGTAAGGTTGTTCACCATACACGCTGCGGGCCCATCCCACCTTTTCGTCCCTTAACCTTAACCGTTCCTTTGCTCCTTCCATTTAGCATTGGCCCAGGAACTGAGCTCAAGACTGCAATAGCGGCTTGCTTCATATTAGAATATGTTCACACTGGAACTCAGTTAACCGTATTCGCTTTGCACGCCATGGTTCCTCTCTACATTTCCGCCCCACCAATACACCTCCTTCTCTTTTCCACCCACTGCAGGTTTCTGTTTCCTGGTGCAAACTCCCTCGCACCAATACTAAGACCATCCTTTCTAAAGGTCCTTCTGTCTTGCTTCCTAAGTCAGTCTGGCAATTTGCCCAGGGTAAGCTGAGCTCATGACCACTATCCTCCCCTTACCTCCCAGGTCCTCCATGTGATACCTTAGACACACATATGAAATAAAAGAGCATTCTTAACTTTCAGCATTTCTGCCGTTTCCCGCACTCTTTCTCCATTTATCTATCTCTTCGCGTCACCTTTTCTAGAAATTTTCACCGCAAGTTAATTCCACGTGCCTGTTTCCACGTATAGGTGCCTCACACATCGAAGCGGAAACCACACTAAAGGCAATCTCATGAGCACTTTTGTTGAACGCCGAATTTCCCTTGTCTGAAAATTAACTCCAATTTCCTTTCTCATTTTCCTTCCTTCGAATTTTCCCATGCTTCTAGCATTTAAAGTCATCTGTAAACAGGCATGTTTATTATAATGTCCTGAAGATGATCCCAGCATTTTCTTAAGGGACTGAAACGCTGTTGACACCTTGTACACCATAAACCTTTTTGAAAATGTTCTAAATTTTTGCTAATGTGGTCCCCTATATATTCTGTTTGTTCTATAAGAAATGTGCTGAAAACAAATAATTTTCCTTGCCTGAACCCCTTACTTTATGTTGTACGTCTTTCTTGCTAAAGTTGGATTCAGGCTGGTGTCCCACTTAAACTGCTTTGTGTTAACTTTCTGTAAATATTGAATTGATTGCATATTAAATATCTGTCCGGCTGGACAGATTTCTATAATATAGTACTGATTGGGTCTATATTTATTGACTATAACTATTTTCGCCGTAAGGACCACTATCTTTAGAAAACACTTGTGAGCCTGCAGCACTGATTAGTCCACTGATTAAAGAAGCCCTTCAACAATGTCTCAGGTCTGCCACTTCAAAGCCTGTGTGTGCAGTTTACACAGCCATGTCGGCCTGGAATAATAGCCCTTTTTCTAAGCCTAAACATTCCCTGTTTATACATAAAATTCACCCCTAATGTAAGCCCTGACCTACCAAGAGGGCAAGGTGCAATGTATTCAAAAGACAGGAAATGTACTTTAAATTTGACAGGTCCTGATGGTGAAAATCTTCCAAAGTCTTTTTTTGTCTATTATTATTGTATTTTATTGCTTTTTGAAAATACAATGAAACTCAACATACATACAATAAACAAACAAAAGGAAATTAACATGACACCACTATGGATCACTGGAGTCAAAAGCAAATGTGAACATAACTATGTCTATCCAGAGCATGGCAGCAATTAAAGGGAGGGCAGGTGAGAAGCAGGAGACATAATGATGGGAGAAATAATAAACCAATAGTGTGATACTCAGGCGGGGACAATTCTATTATATAGATTGCTGATGGGCATAAGAACATCACAGGGTAATACAGTTAATCTGCAGAAACATTCGAAGACATTGATTGTACAGGTGAAAAAACAAAAGATGCATACAGTCATTCACTAATCCTCAGGAGTGTCTTTCGCAACTTGTTGTGAGGCTTGATATTGAGCAAACATACCCCAGATACTCTTCGGGACGCTACAAGGAAGGAGCATTTTGTTATAAACATCGGACTGGGTATTGCAGTAGACCATATCGTGTTCGCTTCCCACTCTGCCACCGTGGGCACAGGGCCTCTCATCCAAAGCATCGCCAGCCGACGCTTGGCAAGGAGTAGACCAATTACTACCAATTTACGTACATTTTTCTTAAGAGGTTTAGTATAACCCAGGAGCCCCAGTAGGGAAGGTGGAGCAAGAGATAGCCCAAGTATGTCATTCAGATTTTGGAATATTGAAATCCAATAATGTTGGATCTGTGGGCACTGCCTGCCTGATGAAAAAAGCCAGCCTGCGGCGCATGACACCGCTCACAATTATCAGTGTCCCTCAATCCATGCCCAAATAGATGTGGAGGAGAATAATAAACTCTACTGAAAAATTTAAAATGGGCGAGACCATGAAGGCCATTAATAGAGATCTTGCAGCAGTAGAACCTTATGTCGTCTGTAATGAGGACACCTATATCTAATTGCCAGGCTTGCCTAACCTTGCTAAGGGAGGAAGTCTTCACGTCCAGAGCTGAGGCATATAACTTGGAAATTAGCACTCAACAGAGCCGTCAATGGAGGAATGACCAAGGGCTCCTGCAATTCTTCCCCCAGTATAGCCCGCAGAGCCTGCCGGGTTCTGAAGAAGTGGAATCTAGTCAGAGCCAAATGCGCACTGTCTGCACCCATCACCTCCTCCCACATACCCACCCACCCATGTCTCAAGAGGTCACCTGTTTTGTATGCATAATTATTTTAGAGAATCCAGGGTCTTTTTCTCTGAACTAAGCGTGAACCATTGGCACCATTCAACTTGCATTCGGGGTGAATATAATTGCGCCCCATCAAACATTCTAAGCAACGCATTCCACGCGTGAACGGCGGAGTCGATCTCATCCAATATACTGCAGTGCCTCGTTGCTTGAGGAAGCGAGGCAGAGAGTCCCGGGCAGCAGCTACTTTCTCGATATGAAGATAAGGCAAATCATGGGGCCAGTGCACCCAACTGTATGCATGAGAGGCCTGTGCGGCCCTGTAATACCGTTCAAAATTCGGGGCATTCAATCCATCAGCAGAGTACGGAAGCATGAGGGTGTCCAAGGCGACTCTAGGGGACTTACCAGCCCATGCTAATTTGATCATCAGGGATCAGAGTTCACGAAGCAAATGTTGAGGTACCACTATGGGTATATTGCTGACGAGAAAGAGCAGGCGAGGGAGTACAACCATTTTCATCAAAGAGACTCTACCAGCCACGGACAATGGGAGTCTTATCCATCTATCTATATCATCCCCAAGCTTATCAACCACTTTACCACAATTAACTTTAATTGCCGCGTCAGCATCGGAGTGGACCTGAATGCCCAGATAACGCACCCGTTCAATGGTCCATTATAGTGGGAAATCATGCATAAACTGTTCTGTAGAGGGTGGATCTCGGGATCTCTAATATATAAAAGTGTATCATCCACGTAAGCAGAGGTAATGAGATTGTAATGAGGAAAATAAAGTCCTCTATTTTTTTGTTTGAATATCTTTTATTGGTTTTCACTATACTTGTACAATACACATCATAATGTTAAACAGGGGAATTCAACTTGACATCCTGTACTCTTATCAATTTGCATAGGTGAAAGCAGTGAGTCATCACAGGACTTTAGTCATGTATCACATTACATCAAGCTAGAACATCCTCAAGGGCGCTGCCTGTGTTAAAAGAAATCACATACTCCAAAAACAATGATTATAGTTTATCTAAGGAAGGCGTTACGAGGGCTGGGGAAATACAATAAGGCCCGAGTCATAATTTGGCCGGTTAAAGAAGGTTCGTGTGGTAAAAGTGACTTTAGAGAGGGCGCAGCTGTATGGTCTTAAGAGCCGTATTTCTCGGGTGTCGTGAGTGTTCGACAAAAGGGTCTGATTTCCTAGCCGTGCGCCTCCTGTTGCTTATGATGGAAAAACGGATACAGGGCAAGTCATCCCAGACAGTGTCATTGATGGATGCTGATATGTGTCAAGCAAGGTTCGGATAATATGATATTCAAAGCATCATATCAACTAGAACAATTGTAAAAGAAACGCAAATATGCTAAGATATAACATCAAAAGAAGAGAAAAAGACAAACCAAATAGGTGTGCGGGGAGTCTATCGATTTATTGCCATGATTGTGTGTCTTTGGTCCCGGGGAAGGTCAGTGCGGGAGTGGGTGGAGGAAAACAAAGTCCTCTATGCCTGTGATATTCATGCAATGCCCGCAGCAGAGGCTCAGCAGCCACAGCGTGCAACAACGGGGACAGCAGGCACCCCTGACTTGTGCCCCGCATGATTTGAAAAGGGACAGAGACCACATCGCCTGTGCGCACCAGAGACACTGGAGAGTTATATAATACCTAAACCAGTTGCAGAAACACCACACCGACCCCCATTTGGCGCAGCACAGCATACATTAATTTCCATTCGATGGAATCAAAAGCCTTCTCTGCATCTAAAAAA
This sequence comes from Lissotriton vulgaris, assembly GCF_964263255.1. NCBI lineage: Eukaryota > Metazoa > Chordata > Amphibia > Caudata > Salamandridae > Lissotriton > Lissotriton vulgaris. The sequence goes on from NW_028248712.1 coordinate 57,179, forward strand.
ACTGCGCGGGCCTTAACCTCCGGGCGGACGTGCTGCAGAGCCCCAAAAACCGTGCGGAGGTTGTGCAAGAGCGTGCAACCCGGGATGAACTCAGCTTGTTTAGGACCAATAAGCTGGGGAGAAGTGGCGATAAATGATTGGCCAAGGCTTTTTGCGAACAGCTTAATGTCCACATTGATTAATGAGAGCGGACGATATGAGGGGCATTTACGGGGTTCTTTATTGGGCTTTAACATGGTAATGATCAACGCCTCTCGCATAGATGGGGGCATAATACTATCTGCAGCCATCTCATGAAATAGAGATATTAGATGTGGAATTAGAAGATCACTAAAGCCCTTATAGAATGTGACCGTAAGGCCATCAAGCCCTGGGGCGCAATCCTCATGCATCGAACCCAGAGCGAGGTGAACCACCACAGCCTCAACAGGGTGCATTAAAATATCCTGATGCCAATTCCTTAACCAGGGAAGCTGTATGTATTCTAGATAGTAAGAGATATCATCGTCACTGGGGGCAAGTTTAGAGCTATACAGCTCCTGATAGTAAAGCGAAACTGAGCATTAATGTCAGTGCGTTTCGTCAGGAGCGACCCATCATCCCCTCTATACTTCCAGCATCAAGTCGGCGGCGGGCCATTGCCGCCAGCACTGAGCCAGGCCGATCAGACTCTCAGTAAGCTCTAGCGGAAGCAAACTTGCCCATATGCTTGACCTCACTCTCAGTCTTCTCATGGAATTCAGCCAGCGTGGTCTTAAGTTGCTCATGCAACTCAGGGTCTTTAGTTATTAATATGCGTGCTTCTAGATCCAATAGACGGGTCTCCAGCAAAGCAAGGCGACCAATAATAGCACGAAGAACACCCGCTACGCCTCTGATGAAGACCTTAAATGCCTCCCACACTGTGGTAAAGGAGTCGACCGATCCCACTTTGATCTCGAAGTATTCAGAGATCGCACCACTCAGCTCTGAGTAGAAAACGGAATCTAACAGCGAATGGGGTGGAAAGCACCCCAAAAATGTAGAAGGGGAATGAGGGGGCACTGCAACCGTGACCGGAGAGTGGTCCGAAAAAAGAACAGGCCAGTACAGAGCAATCCAACATCTTGGGCAACAGGGATTGTGAAACAAACCAGTAGTCAATGCACGTATGAGTCTCATCTTGCGCAGAATAATGTGTGTACCCCCCACGGTCTCCCCAATGAGACCGTCAGACATCCGCCAGCTGAAGTTGTAAAGCAATGTCCTCCACTGCCTTTGCCGAGGCAGAAAGAGGACGAATAAGGCCCTTAGAGCGGTCAAGAGTTGTGTCCATTATACAATTAAAATCTCCCTCCAGAATATCGGAAGGGAACAGCAATCTTTGAATAGGGTAAGCAAGGAGCGATAAAACCCCGGATCACCATAGTTCAGACCATATGAGTTGACAACCAGGAATTCCTACTCTGGGCTATAGCATTGGGACATTACATATCTGCCTGCCGAGTCTGTCATTACTGGTTCTAATTTGAAACATGCCTTAGGGTTAAGCCATGTCAATACACCCCTAGAATGGGAGGGGAAACAAGCCGCATGTGAAATCTCCGCCAATCTGCTTCCAGTAAGAAGCGCAGAGCCCGGAGGCAGATGCTTCTCCTGAAGCAATGCAACGTCAATCTCTTTACATTTCAGATAATAACTTTCCACACCTTGCGATTGTCATTTAACCCGCGGACGTTCCATATCATAAAGGAAATTTGTTTGGGCAAGTTGGCCCTAGCCTGATGTTCTGTCTTGGCAACAACAATTGAACAAAGTGTGATCTCCACCCACAGCCCCACCACCCACCCCTCCCACCATGCAAACAGAAATTGAACATGTGATCCATAAA
>NW_028248713.1:0-10886 GCF_964263255.1 Lissotriton vulgaris
TTTCAGTGAATATATATATATATATATATATATATATATATATATATATATATATATATATATATATATATATATATATATATATATATATTCACTGAAAAAAACATAGGTTTCACACATGTTATAGTTAGCTGGATATTTCACTCATACAAAACCATTGAAATTCCCCCGTTATAGTTAGTTCAGCTAACTATAACTTGTGCGCCCGCAATGCACTGCTGATGACGTCACATAGTACTATACTCATGACATGGTTAGTGACATCACTCATGACATCACTGACATCACTGATGACATCTCAAATGACATCACTGATGACATCACTGATGACATCATCCAGTGAATGTGTGTCTTTCTGAAAAATAAATATTTTTTATATATGTATATCTAAAGGTCAATGAAAGAATTAATGGGTAAATAAGTGTCTAAATGGGTGTTTTTTTTGTAAAAATGGTTTCATAATTGACTTCTTAAGTGTTTCTTAGTGAATACGTGTATTAGTGAGTAATGTTTAAATATGTAAATATCTGTATCAGTGTCTCACTTTGTCTATAAGTGGCTGCATGGGTTGGTGAGTAGCTACATGAGTGTCTATATGGGTTATTAGTTGTTTTTTTAAGTATCAGTATGAGTGTCTGTATGGTTTGGTGGGGGGTATTACTTAGCGCATGAATGCATGAATGAGTGACTCACTGTTTGTATGTGTTTTGAAGACAGCATGTGTGCAGGACTGTATGGGTGGATGAGTGTGTGTATGGGTGTGTTAGTGAATAAATGACTGTCTCAGTAGTATCTTTATGAGTAACTACATATGTTTTAAACTAATATATGTGAGTATTGATGTATATAAGTGAATATATGTGAGAGCGAGAGATTGAAAGAGTTCTTGTATAAATAAGTATGTGTTTCTATAAGTGATTGTTTAAGAGAGTAAGTATGTGTACATTTCTGTAGAAGTAGGTAAAGTGGTGTGTGCATAGCTGTATATGCAAGTAAATGGATGTTTGATAGTTTATTTGCATGTGTGTGAGTAACTCTATGGATGAGTATCAGTGTGTAACAGGATGTTAGGTGTATGAGTACATATGATGAGTGAGTACATGTATGAGTGACTATATAGAACTGTTGGTGAATGAGTGTATATGTAGATGTTGGAATTACTGAATAGGTTATTGTAACTGGTATTGGTATCTCCATTTTTTTGAAAATTTTAGTTTCTATTTTTGAATGTGTGTATCAAAGGTTATATTACGGTGAGAGGACGTCTTCCACTCATTAACAAGGGTGATGTCATCAGTGATGTCATTTCAGATGTCATCAGTGATGTCATGAGTGATGTCACTGACCATGTCATGAGTGATGTAATATGTGAAGTCATTAGCAGTGCATTGCGGGCTCGCGAGTTATAGTTAGCTGAACTAACTATAATGGGGGAATTTCAATGTAAATGTAAATAAATTTAAATTGATACTTGTATAGCGCACTACTCACCCGCAAGCGTCTCAAGGTGCTTATACGAATACCGCTGTGGAACCCATCCTGGCTTTCCCTGTGAGGCGTCCACTCCTGGGCACCCCCAAGTTGGAGGCCAGGCATCCTTAGTGTTGTGGAGATTAAGTAAGCTATTGCCCAGAGTTGCAGAGTGGGACTCCATGATTGGAATAGGCACCGAGGCGAGAATGATCAGGTCCGTGGAATTTTTGAGCCCAAGACCCGCCGAGGCAGGGAATTGAACCCTGGTCCCGGGCTAGACCTCTGCATCAGGGTCTGCCACTCTAATCATTGAGCCACACTTCTCCAATGGTTTTGTATGAGTGAAATGTCCAGCTAGCTATAACGTGTGTGAAACCTATGGTTTTTTGAGTGAATTTCTAAGGTTTTTTAAATGCTAATTCCTAACTGTAACGTGGCTGAAACCTATGTTTTTCTCAGTGAATTTCAAAGGTTTAGTCAATTATAATTTCTAAATGTATTCATTTTTACATCATTTTTTATACTGATTTACTACATTGTTTTAAACTATTTATTTTTAGATATTTTATTTTTTAAATTAAATTACATATATTTAATATAAATTGTGTTTAAAAATATTGGAATTGTAACATTTTTTTTTTATTTTATATATTTTTTTAATGTATACATTTTTTTCATAGCAGGCAATGAAATCCTATGGAAGGAGATTCAAGTTAGTGGTAAGTACGGTTAAAATTACTTTTCAGGATCAGAACTGGGCTCAAAGATGCAGCACTGAGGTCTCTCCTGATAACAGGTGAGTAAATTGGAATTCGTAGTTCAGCAAATTTTAGAGCAATTTTTTAAAGTTCCAAAACTTCACACTTAGAAGAATTTCCAAGTGAAATCAGTCAATGGAATCCTACGAAAGGAAGTTCAAGTTACTGTAAGTACGGTTAGAATTACTTTTTAGGATCAGTAGTGGGCTGAAAGATGCAGCACTGAGGTCTCTCCTGATAACAGGTGAGTAAATCGGAATTTGCAGTTCGGCTGATTTTAGAGGAAGTTTTTTAAAGTTCCAAAACTCCACACTTAGAAGAATTTCCAAGTGAAACCAGACAATGGATTCTTACGGAAGGAAATTCAAGTTACTGTAAGTACGGTTAGAATTACTTTTCAGGATCAGTAGTGGACTGTAAGGTGCAGCACTGAGGTCTCTCCTGATAACAGAAGAGTAAATCGGAATTCGTAGTTTGGCTGATTTTAGAGGAATATTTGTACGTTTCAAAAATCAACACTAACTTTTCTGCTGAAAACCACACAATGGATTCCTATGGCAGGAAATACAAGTTACTGGTATGTACAGTTAGAATTACTTTTCAGGGTCAGTGCTGGGCTAAAAGAAGCAGCACTGAGGTCACTCCTGATAACAGGTGAGTAAATTGGAATTTGTAGTTCTGCTGATTTTATAAGAATATTTGTAAGTTACAAAACTCCACACTTAGAAACTTTTCTGGTGAAAACCACACAATGGATTCCCATGGAAGGAATTTCAAGTAACTGGTAAGTACGGTTAAATTTACTTTTCAGGATCAGTACTCGGCTTAAAGTTGCAGCACTGAGGTCACTCCTGATAACAGGTCAGTAAACCGGAATTCGTAGTTCTGCTAATTTTATAGGAATATTTCAAAGTTTCAAAACTCCACACAGAAACTTTTCTGGTGAAAACCACACAATGGATTCAATTGAAAGGAAATACAAGTTACTGGTAAGTATGGTTAGAATTACTTTTCAGGCTCAGTGCTGTGCTGAAGGATGCAGCACTGGGTTGTCACCTGATTACAGGTGAGTATATTGGAATTCGTTGTTCGGTTGATTTTATAGGAATTTATTAAAGTTCCAAAACTCCACACAATGGATTCCTATGGAAGGAAATTCAAGTAACTGTTAAGTATGGTTAAAATTACTTTTCAGGATCACTACTGGGTTTAAAGTTGCAGCACTCAAGTCACTCCTGATAACAGGTGAGTAAACCGGAATTCGTACTACGGCTGATTTTAGAGGAGTTTTTTAAAGTTTCAAAACTCCACACTAAGAAACTTTTCTGGTGAAAACCTCACAATGGGTTCCTATAGAAGGAAAGTCAAGTAACTGGTAAAAATTGTTAAAATTACTTTTCAGGATCAGTACTCGGCTTAAAGTTGCAGCATTGAGGTCCCTCCTGATAACAGGTGAGTAAATCTGAATTGGTAGTTCTACTGATTTTAGAGGAATATTTAAAAGTTCCAAAACTCCATTCTTAGAAACTTTTCTGGTGAAAACCACACAATGGATTCTTGTGGAAGGAAATTCAAGTAACTGGTAAGTACGATTAAAATTACTTTTCAGGATCAATACTGGGCTTAAAGTTGCAGCACTGAGGTCACTCCTGATAAGAGGTGAGTAAATCGGAATTCATAGTTCGGCTGATTTTAGAGGAATTTTTCCACAATGCTGAAGGAGACATGTGTGCAAACACGCCCTGTGGTGCGTTTTAAGTTGGGGAAATAATTCCTCTTAATTCCTGAGGTCCCTTGTGGGCCAACTACCCACCAGGTCCCTCCTTATGCGCCAGGGAGCTGCCCTGCAGAGAAGTGTTCAGAGGCCACATCCCTTTTTTCAACACTCTGCAATGCAGCTCCGTGGCGCTTACTGGACGTACCTGGTGGGCTAGTTGGCCCCTAGGGGACCTCTGGTTAGAAGAGGAATTAATTCCCCAACTTAAAACGCGCCACAGGGCGTGTTTTGCACACATCACCTCAAGCCCTGCCCTCTACCTTCACCACTGTGCAAACGCGCCCGTGGCGCGTTCTTAGGGGTCCATTAGGATGGCGGGTGGACGGAGATCGGGACCGCCCGCCATAAGGGCGGGTGTCCCGTTGTGTGTATTAGGATGTGCCTGCCTCAGTGGTGGGCACATCCTATATGTTTTACATTGTGGCGGGCGGTGCTCTCTGCACCACCCGCCACAATGTAAAACATAAGTTGACGCATTCACACATGCAAAGCGGCATGCACCGTGCAGTGCCTGCCGCTTAGCATATGTACATGTGGGGGGGTACCATAGGTACCCCCCATGTTCCCCCTGACAGTGGCACCAACCTGGGGGTCCTGCAGGGGGCCCCCGCAGCAATCACCACATGCCTTTCCGTGGCGGCATTGCCGCCGCGGAAAGGCCCACACATTTTGCCATCGTAATATGGCTGGCGGTGTCCATTGGACGCCGCCACCATATTCATCTATTACCGCCACGGTCGCCTTGGCGGACGGTCTTTCCATCCGCCGCTGTCTCCTTTGCCATCCTAATCTGGCGGAGGAGAAAACGAGAGTGTTGTCGGGCGAATTGCCTCCGCCAGGGTGGCGGGGGCCACCGCCACCCTGGCGGAGGCAATCCGCCCGATATCCTAATGGACCCCTAAGTTGGGGGATTAAGTCCCCTTGAATACTGGGGGTCCCTGGGGGCCAACTAGCCAACCAGTAACCTCCAGTATGCACCATAGGGATGCGTTGCAGAGAGGTGTAAAAAGGGGCGTGGCCTCTTTACACGTCTCTGCAATGCAGCCAACCTGGCGTGTTTGCAGAGGGGAACTAATATCCCTTGAATACTGGGGGTCCCTGGGGGCCAACTAGCCCACCAGGAACCTCCAGTATGTGCCAGGGGGCTGCATTGCAGATAGGTGTTCTGGGGCCACGCCCCTTTTTACACCTCTCTGCAACAAATCCCCCTAGCGCATACTGGAGGCTCCTGGTGGGCTATTTGGCCCCCAGGGACCCCAGTATGCAAGGGGAATTAGTTCCCCCTCTGTAAAAGCACCAGGGGGCTCTTTTGCAGAGAGGTGCAATTAGGGGGCGTGGCCTCTTCCCGATCCCGTTTAATATTTAAATGTACTTTTAAGAAGGGGGGCTGTGTAGCCCCACTTCTTTTTTTTTGGGTCCTGGGGACCCCATCCCCCAGGGCCTGCCCCCAATTTTTAATTTTTAAAAAGAAAATCAGGAAGGGGGCGCATGGCCTCCCTCCCAAGGCCATAGTCTTCTCTATTGACCCCATCCCCCCGGGCATGGGTTTTTTTAAATATATTTTTTAATTAGGAGGGGGGCTGCTTTGCCCCCCTCCTATGGCTACTTTTGGCCCCGGGGGCCCAATCCTCCGGGGCCGGCCATTTTATTTATTTATTTATTTTTACGTTGGGGGGGCCATGTGGCCCCCCTCACGGGCCACTTCTAGCCCAGGGACCCCATCCCCCGGACCTGGTCTACTCCGTTGGGGACAGTGGGGTAGTCCCCAAGCTCCCCCAGTCCCAGCCGGTTCCCCACGTCCTTCGGGAGCCGGCATTGCTTTTCTGCATAGGGAGCAGCTAACATGCTGATCCCCCTGCAGAAAAGCAATCTGCTTTGGTTTTTGAAGGAGAGAGCAGGTTTCCTGCTCTCTCTTTAAAAAACCATAGCAAACAGCAGTGTGCTGGGGTAGGCACCCCGGGACACTGCAGGACCCGGCCCTGGGGGTGGCGGTCCCCAGGGCTACCACAAGGCTCCAGGAGGGGGGCCACACAGCCCCCCTACCAACAGCTAAAAGCCCGGGGGTGGTGGTCCCCGGGGACCGACCCCCCAATTTCAAAATTTAGTGCCCCGGGGAGGTGGCGGTCCCCAGGGCTTCTTTTAAAAGAAGCCCCTGGAGTTGGTAGTCCCTGGGGCTACGGGGGCCATGAGCCCCCTGCATACATCATGATGTAGCTCCGGGGGGTGTCGGTCCCCGGGGTTTGGGGGGCCATGTGCCCCCGCTATTATACTTACTTTGCCCTGGGGGGTGGTGGTCCCGAGGCTGTGTGGGGGCTGTGTGCCCCCGCTATTATACTTACTTTGCCCCGGGGTGTGGCGGTCCCCAAGGCAGTGTGGGGGGGATGGGGCCCCCCACACTTTTTTTTATAAAGCCCCCAGGACTAATTTACATTAAAGTACGGGAGCCACAATTCGTTTTTATTTTTGTATCGGCAGGGTACGTGTATCCCGCAATCTAAAAAAAAAAAATTCTGGGCCAAAGGGGTTAGGGTGTTTCTACCCTGCCCCCTTTGCGTGTTTTGCGTGGTTTCGTGCCAACACTTCCTGGTTTGGAGTGTTGACAGCCAATTAGCATAAAGCTCATGCTCGGGAGGGTACACGCACACTACTTCGTCTATAGATATATCTATGATTTTACTTTAGATTTTTTCAGGAACTACTGAACGGATTTACACCATTTAACAAAAAGCGCAATCTGTGAACGGAACTCTACCTTTTTGTCAAATTTGGTGTAATTCCGTTCTGCAGTTCAGGCTGTAGCCGTGTGTGAAGGTTCCTATGAAAAATTGCATTGGGAAAACATGATTTGGGACCCCCTTTTTCTCGTCCCCCGCTTGACAAATCACCCCGAAACTTTCAGGATTGGAGCGGAGCGCCCCATCTTCTTGAAGAATTTCGCGAAGATTCGTTGACCGGCGCCAAAGTTATTCCAAATAAAATGTTGCGGATTTCCTATGGAAACTAGGTCCTAACTATAACTACCTACCGGCGACCGCCAGTAGGTAATACATATTTATATGTATCACCTATTGGCAGCTGTCAGTAAGTAGTAATAGTTTGGACCTAGTTTCCGAGGAAAATAGTTTTTTGACCTGCCTATATCTTTGGCGCCGGTCGACTAATCTTGAGGAAATTTGGCTAAAAAAAGCATGCCGGTGGGTCTTACAGTGCATGGAAAGGTTGAGGTGATTAGTCAAGATGGGGCCAAGAAAAAGGTGGCGGTCAAAAAATATGTGCTTCCCATGTTAATTCTCATAGGAATTATAGACATGAATACAGCTCGAACTGCTGAACTGAATTACACCAAATGTGACAAAGCACTAGATCTTGGTCCAGAAAGTTACCTTTTTGTTATTTGGTGTAAATCTGTTCAGTAGTTTTCAAGACATCAAGGAAATTCCAAATTTGTATATCCAGAGGCACGAACATTTGCAAATACCATAACATAAAATAATGTGTATTTGTAAAGCACACGTTCACCGCAAAGGGTATCTTGGAGCTGAATAACAGATGTTTATTGTCACCCAACTCAATGGTACTTATTTTACAACCTCAGAAGGATGAAAGGATGAGTGGACCGGCTGGGATTTGAACCTGTGACCATGATGTCAAACACAGGCCCCTCCAGTGATCACATTGGTCTACTAAGCCATCAGACCCTGAAAATGCTCCTGATCTCATCAAGAGATCTATTTGGCTGCCAACATTTCAACCAGGATCTGTTGACAGCCATTTTGAGACACTTTTTTTCAAATTTTTGCAGCAAAATTGCAAGTATTCATAAATTTGCAGCAGTCTCCTGCGCTTGCTTATTGGTAACCCCCAGATGGGCCACGTCTCAGAGGCTTCTTATATATATAAAATGATCAAGACAGTGGATACTGTCGAAACGCGTAATGGCGAGCATGCTGAGCGAAATTGAGCTGAAATAAACACGCACTTTGTTTGGCACCATCTCTGGGTTCCTCTCTTCGTCTTTTCAAATCTGCGTGCTATTGTGGCAGTGCTGGAGTTCCTTGGACGAGTTTTACTTATATATATCTATATATAGATATATATATATATATATATATATTTATATATATGTATATATTCACTGAAAAAACCATAGGTTTCACACCAGTTATAGTTAGCTGGAAATTTTACTGACATAAAACCATTGAAATTCCCACGTTATAGTTAGTTGGACTCACTATAACTTGCGCGCCTGCAATGCACTGCTGATGACGTCACATATTACATCATTCATGACATGGTCAGTGACATCACTCATGACATCACTGATGACACCATCCAGTGAATGTGTGTCTTTCTGAAAAATCAATATGTTTTATATATGTATTTGTAAAGGTCGATGGACGAATAAATGTTTAAATAAGGGTGTTAATGGATGTTTTATGAAAAAAAATTGATTGGTTAACTGGCTTATTGTTAGCGAGTATTGTTTAAATATTTAAATGTTTGTATCAGTGTTTCCCTTTGTGTATAAGTGGCTGCATGGGTTGGTGAGTAGCTACATGTGTGTGTATATGGGTTATTAGATTTTTTTTAGTATCAGTATGAGTGTCTGTATGGTTTGGTGGGGGTGTTACTTAACACATAGATGGATCAATGATTGACTCACTGTTTCTATGTCTTTTGAAGACAGCATATGTGCAGGACTGTATGGGTGAATGTGTGTGTATATGTGTGTGTTAGTGAGTGAAGGACTGTCTCACTAGTGTCTTTATCAGTAACTACATATGTTTTAGTCTAGTATATGTGAGTATTAATGTATATAAGTGAGTACATGTGAGAGTGAGGGATTGAAAGAGTTCCTGTTTAAATAAGTATGTGTTTCTATAAGTGATTGTTTAAGAGAGTAAGTATGTGTAAGTTTCCTTAGAAGTAAGGTGGTAGTGTGTGTATAGCTGTATATTCAAATAAATGGTTGTTCAATAGTTTATTTGCATGTGTGAGTATGTGTGTGAGTAACTTTTGGATGACTGCCGGTGTGTAACAGGATGTATATGTGTATCACTACATATGATGAGTGAGTATATGTATGAGTGACTATATAGAACTGTTGCTGAATGAGAGGATGCGTATATAGATGGTGGAATTACTGAATTGGTTGTTGTAACTGGTATGGGTATCTCCTTTTTTTGAAAATGTTAGTTTCTATTTTTGATTATGTTTTTCAAGGGTTATATTACTCTGAAAGGAGGTCTCTCACTCTGTCACAAAGATGGTGTCATCAGTGATGTCATGAGTGATGTCACTGACCATGTCATGAATGATGTAATATGTGACGTCATCAGCAGTGCATTGCAGGCGCGCAAGTTATAGTGAGTCCAACTAACGATAACGTGGGAATTTCAATGGTTTTATGTCAGTAAAATTTCCAGCTAACTATAACTGGTGTGAAACCTATGGTTTTTTCAGTGAATTTAATAGGTTTTTTAAATGCTAATTCCTAACTATAACGGATGTGAAACCTATGGTTTTTTCAGTGAATTTCATAGGTTTTTTTAAATGCTAATTCCTAACTATGACTGGTGTGAAACCTATGGTTTTTTGAGTGAATTTCATAGGTTTTTTAAATGCTAATTCCTAACTATATATAAGGCCCCAAACCTATGTTTTTTTCTTTGAATTTCAAAATGTTGTTAATAGCAAATGTCTATAGCTATAAAATGTAATATTTTTGAAAATGAATGAATCCTATATTTTATTTGTATTTAAAACAATTTGTTTAATGTATATATATATATTTTTTTTACCCTGGAGCGCTCCCGGGGCGCGCCCCGGTGAGCCCCCTGGAAAGCGTAGTCTTTTGACGCGCCCCAGGGCGCGCTCCGGAGAGCGTCCCGTTAGCGCTATTGCCTCGAACGAAAACATAATCGTGACGTATCGCGTAGCCGCGTCCACGTGATACGCACGGCGTAAGCACAACCGGAAGCACTCGAGCGAATACGATCGCGCAACGTAAACATGTGACGGGGGGCGCGCCGCATAAGCGCGTCGGTCATGTGACCTGAAAATAACACTTTTTATTGGTGAAGAACTGAGCATAAAGCTTATCGTCCTTGCTGGGGACAACCACAAATGCCCCAAAAAACCCTAATTTTTACTTTTTTGTTTTTTGCTCCAGTTCAGCCATTTTCAATTCCCTGTTTTTTCGTTTCTCCCCATAAAAATAACAAAAAAATATAGCCCCCACATCAAACCTAGGGGGTCAGGGGGGGGTCTACCCTGCCCCCTTATGGTCATTTCCCCCTTTTTTTCCCACCTCTTGTGTCTCTATCCTACCGAGACACAAGATGGCGGCCGGTCCGGACTGTTTCTAATGTTTACAGACACCCGAGAGCCAATCAGCTTTCCGTGCGCACCTTGCGTGTCGCGCCCGCAGCGCTCCCCGGTGCGAGTACCGGGGCGCGGCCATAGATATATATATTTTTTTGAACCTAAATTACTCAAAATCAACTGGAGCACATATCTTGAGACATAGCAAAGGCACATCGGGATACCAGTTCCTACAATTTTGCCAAGTTTGGTGGAAATCCATTCAGCCATTCGGGCTAAAAGTGAGTTTGACCGCCCTATGGAAATTAACATGGAGAAAACACGTTTTGGGACCCCCCTTTTATCTCGGCCACCGCTTGACGAATCCCCCTCAAACTTTCAAGGAAGGACCGGAGCTCCGCGAGGCAAATGTGAGGAAATTTTCAGGCAGATTCGTCAACCGGCGCCAAAGTTATTCACAATAGAATTTTGAGATTTTGCATTGAAAAAAATCCTAACTATAACTACCTACTGGCGAACTGCTGAGTAGCACCTCACCACTTCCACAGCAGAAA
>NW_028248714.1:0-52088 GCF_964263255.1 Lissotriton vulgaris
AATGGCTAACGCCAGACCTAAAAATAGTATACACATAAATATATATATATATATATATATATATATATATATATATATATATATATATATATGACTCGTGATCAAGTAGCTTTTCCCCGAAATGCGTTGAGTTTTGTCAGAAGCTGATTGAGATGAAAGAATCAGCATTTGCATTTATATACATTTAGAATATTAATAACGTTCTCTAAAAATGTACAGACAAATACGATGGTTATATACATGCGTGTAATGGTATTTTTCCAAGACAACACCACACTTTGTTTTCATGTACCATAATACAGATATAAAAAGAGAAACTATGTTAATACAATTAATACAATGTCTTTAAACTACCACACCCATAATGCATCATAATGTGCTAATAGGTATTTTTAATATAAAAAGAAGAAATTAAAGTAGGACAATTGTTTTACACAGTGACCAAGACCTGCCGGTCGAAACGCGTAGGTGTGGAGAGAGCTGTCGATGGCAAATGGTCTTGAAAATAAACATTTGATGAACAACTGACCTGGAAGAGTGCAAGCTTATTCTATTTTGGTGGTGGATTTAATTCGGGGATAGTCCGTCCCCGCCGCATGCACCAGCTGTGTGAAGTGCGCCCTCCATGCTCGGACTAAATTGGTGACCAAGTCACCGGCCATTACTTTTAGGAGCGCACCCTCAATGAAAGATGCACTGGATAGAACTATGCCCGAATTAACACCCAAACGCACTTGGCTAGCGAAAACAGTGTTTTTCAAGTCATGTCTTGTCGTGCATGCACATTCGCTAAGAATGGGACGCATTATAAATCAGCTTTTTGCGAAAAACCATTTGAGATGTCATCCGTGATGTCACTGACCATGTCATGAATGATCTAATATGTGACATCATCAGCAGTGGATTGCGGGTGCGTGAAATATAGTTAGTACAACTAACTATATAGTAGCCATTTCAATGGTTTTGTATGAGTGAAATCTCCAGCTAGCTATAACACCCCTAAAACTTATAGTTTTCTGAGTGAATTTCAAAGGTTTTTTAAAAGCTAATTCCTAACTATATAAAGCCTGAAAACTATGGTTTTTTCAGTGAATATATATATATATATATATATATATATATATATATATATATATATATTCATGAACAAAGGCAAGGACGCGGCACTCTTCTTCAACACGATAGATTTATTTCAGGTCTCTTAGCAAAAACTCCTACGCGTTTCGAACTAACGTTCTTGGTCACGGCAGTGTTCTACACGAGTCCCTTTTCTCTTTCCACAATTTATACTATTCACTCAGTTAAACAAAAATGAGGAATTGTGGGCCTTGTAGTTTTTCCCATTAAACGTGTGTTTTGCAATAAACAAAAGTACATTTGTATAAGGGTTGCGTGTGGGTAACATTTCATATAAGAAATATTTTGAAATAATTTTATGAAATAAAATTATATATTTATATTTAAATTAAATTTAAGGTCCTTGTGGTGCATTCACAATAAACACTTAACATTGTGGACCTGGCAATCATATAACGTTTTACGTTATGATTCGTTAGACGGGCTGAGTGCCCTATGTCCCACACTTTAACTCCATAATTTGAACGTTAAGGCCTTTATAATATTCCTTCACACAGGATTTTTATCAAAGTCAGTGATTAAAGTTTTTAAAGATGTACATGCATCTCCTCGTCTGCGTTCAACCCTCTCGGCTGTCTTGTTTTGAACTTTATTATAAGTTTCGACTCCAACCGTCTCAGTTTCAAAAGTCTGTCTCCCCCTCTCTCCTGGGTGGGGATAGATGCTAGTCCCAAAAACTTGATGTCTTGCCAGGTTTTGCCAATGTGTGTTCTCAGATGTTTCGCCATGGCATAGGTGTTATCGTTATTTTGTTTAGTAGGTTTGTTTCTTCTTTTGAGAGATTATATCTTGACAGGTTGATTACCAAATTTGGTGATTGTTTGGTTTTCCGACGGATCAAACTGGTAATCAACCTGTCAAGATATAATCTCTCAAAAGAAGAAACAAACCTACTAAACAAGGGCCTATCATTCTGCCCTGAAACCCATCACGATGAAGTGGATACTAAAATTGTCATATATAAATATGTGAGGAAACTGAAACTAAAGAAGTTTTTCTGCAAAACACCAAAAACAAAAGAAGGAATATCTGACCAATCCGCAGAAACAAATGCAAATCCAGAACAAACAACAATCAGTAATGAGTACAATATTGAGGACGTCCCCCATCTTCGAATTGCATATGAATTGGCAAATGAGGAAACTGGATCCCAAATAACTGCAACACAAATCCTAAATGAGATGGAAATAGTGACAGACAAATACAAAAAAACTCCCTTTAAACCAAAATCGAAATTTTATCCAGTCCTCCATCCAGGCAACAAAATCGACCTCTTTCATGACCTTGTAATAGGAGACATAGAAAAAATGACAAACAGCCACCCTCGGAAAAAAGAAAACTTGTCCAAAAAAGAAAGAGCAGCAATACAAACCTTGAAAAACAATGCCACTATTGAAATAAAACCGGCGGACAAGGGGGGAAACATCATCATAATGGATAAACAACATTATATAGAAGAAGCCCTCAGACAATTGACTGAAAAGGAAAATTATGAGTCCTTAAACATCAATCCAATCCCGAAACTTATAACAGAATTGGAGAATAAGCTCAACACATGGAAACAAAATGGCCTTCTAACGGATGATGAAAAGAAATATTTAATGGTGGAAAATCCAATCACACCCACAATATATTTCTTACCTAAAGTACATAAGACACTCAATAAACCCCCAGGAAGACCCATAATATCCAGTTGTGGCAGTTTGTATGAGAATGTTGCAAACTATGTGGATTACTTTATTGCTCCACTGGTTCCCACCCTGACATCTTATATAAAAGACTCTGGAGATTTCCTGAAAATCCTTATGAACACAGATTGGCATCCATCTTACTCATTGATAACAATAGATGTGGTGTCGCTTTACACCTCCATCAGCCATGAAATTGGAATCAGAGCCATAGAGTTTTTTCTGAAACAAAGGCCCATAACAGAGAGAGAATATTCAAAAATGCTAACTAAGATGATCAGGATGTGTTTATATAACAATGTATTTTTATTCAACCAAAAAATGTACCAGCAAAAGTGTGGAACAGCCATGGGAGTTTCCTTCTCTCCAAGCTATGCGAACCTCATGATGGGGTGGTGGGAGAGGACCATAGCTTGGAGAGAAGAAAACGACCAACACGTGGCTAAAGTAGCACTTTGGGTGCGGTTCATAGATGACCTGTTTCTCTTGTGGAAGGGAAGCATATCTGAATTTGAAACTTTCTTTGATGTCCTAAATACAAATGAAGTTGGATTGAAGTTCACGTACAACATCAGTCCGAAAGAAATTGAGTTCTTGGACATCAAAGTGTTTGTACAAGATAACAAGATTGAGACAACCACCCACAGAAAAAAGACAGCAACAAACAGCATCCTGCACGGATTGAGTTTCCATCCCCAAAAACTGGTTAAAAGCATACCTTACGGAGAATTTCTCCGCATGAGAAGAAATTGCTCAACAGAACAGGAAACGGAGAAAAAGTTTGATGATATAAAAAACCGGTTTCTTGAAAGAGGTTACAAATATAGAGACATAACCCTTGGGGAAGATAAAGCCAAATGCAAAACAAGATTGGAAACACTAAACCTGGAAAAAACAACCATTGATTCGGAAGACACTGAACAGCCGACAACAAGCAAACAAACAACAGAATATGAAGAAAAACCAAGAATGATTGCAACATATAACAAAGAAAGTTATAAAATTCAAAAAATTCTTGCAAAATATTGGCATATCTTAATGAAAGATCCAGATATTGGCAATGACATTGGAACTGGCCCTTTAGTAACATATCGGAGAGCGCCAAATCTCTCAGACCATTTGGTAAACAGTCACTTTTCATTGACAAAACAAAAAGACTGGCTCCAAAAAAGAAATATTGGATTCACCAAATGTAAAACGTGCAAAGCATGCAAAATAGGACAGAATACAACAGTCCTATCAGACCCTTCAGGTAAAAACTTCACAATCAAAACAAAAATAACCTGCGAATCCTCCTTTGTTGTCTATATGCTCAGGTGCCAATGTGGAAAAGAGTACATTGGAAGTACCAAATGCCCTCTAAAGAAAATAATTTTAGAACACATTCGGGCAATACAAAATAACGATAACACCTATGCCATGGCGAAACATCTGAGAACACACATTGGCAAAACCTGGCAAGACATCAAGTTTTTGGGACTAGCATCTATCCCCACCCAGGAGAGAGGGGGAGACAGACTTTTGAAACTGAGACGGTTGGAGTCGAAACTTATAATAAAGTTCAAAACAAGACAGCCGAGAGGGTTGAACGCAGACGAGGAGATGCATGTACATCTTTAAAAACTTTAATCACTGACTTTGATAAAAATCCTGTGTGAAGGAATATTATAAAGGCCTTAACGTTCAAATTATGGGGTTAAAGTGTGGGACATAGGGCACTCAGCCCGTCTAACGAATCATAACGTAAAACGTTATATGATTGCCAGGTCCACAATGTTAAGTGTTTATTGTGAATGCACCACAAGGACCTTAAATTTAATTTAAATATAAATATATAATTTTATTTCATAAAATTATTTCAAAATATTTCTTATATGAAATGTTACCCACACGCAACCCTTATACAAATGTACTTTTGTTTATTGCAAAACACACGTTTAATGGGAAAAACTACAAGGCCCACAATTCCTCATTTTTGTTTAACTGAGTGAATAGTATAAATTGTGGAAAGAGAAAAGGGACTCGTGTAGAACACTGCCGTGACCAAGAACGTTAGTTCGAAACGCGTAGGAGTTTTTGCTAAGAGACCTGAAATAAATCTATCGTGTTGAAGAAGAGTGCCGCGTCCTTGCCTTTGTTCATGAATACGAAGGAGACACGCTCCCGGTCTCCAAACGCGTGCACCAACCAATGGAGTTCCCTCTGCTACGGGAACATTTGTGAGGAATATATATATATATATATATATATATATATATATATATATATATATATATATATATATATATACATATATATATATATGTATATATATATATATATATATATATTCACTGAAAAACCATAGGTTATAGACCATATATAGTTAGGAATTAGCATTTACAAAACCTTGAAAATTCACTGAAAAAACCATAGGTTATAGACCATATATAGTTAGGAATTAGCATTTACAAAACCTTATTTTACTCACACAAAACCATTGAAATTTGCATATATAGTTAGTTGCACTAACTATATATCGCGCACCCGCAATCCACTGCTGATCATGTCACAGTCAGACATTTGAGATGTCATCAGTGATGTCATCAGTGATGTCACTGACCATGTCATGAATGATGTAATATGTGACATGATCAGCAGTGGATTGCGGGTGCGCGATATATAGGTTTTGTAAATGCTAATTCCTAACTATATATGGTCTATAACCTATGGTTTTTCCAGTGCTTAATTTGTAAAATATGAGGTGCAGGTGCTCAAATGTATGTCAGAGGCCACACCTACTTCCTCAACTGGCTCCACCCACTTCCTCCACTGGCTCCACAAACTTACTCTATTGGTTCCACCCAATCCTCAACTGGCAAAGCTATAAATCAGTTGTAATCCCAGAAAGCATGGAAATGTCACACACAAGTACTCAGACCAGGAAGCATGGAAATGTCACACAAAGGAGCCCAAGCCAGTGGCGCTGGAACAAAGTATTTGTAGGAGAGAGAGAGCTATCCTCTCTCTTACCAATGGCAGAGGCAGAAAGTAATGGTCCAGGAGACATGAAAACGTCTGACAATGGGAAGAAATGTAAATCTCAGTGGCACTTCGGGGGCAATTTCAATTAACAAACAGTAAAATATCTCTATGGCACTTGCTTCCTATTTGTATCTCGACCAGAACCATTGAAAGTCCAAGGTTTAAAGTTTGACACACCTGCCTTAATTAGGTCTCTGTTTCTGTGCTTTCTAGCCCTTTTCAGTCACAAGCCATATAAGTAAGAACCGTTGTTTATATTGACTCTACAAAGTGGTCAGTGCCAGAGTTTTTATTAAAGTAACAGATTACAATGAAATTGTGTGGTAGAAAGTTCATTGGCTCTATAAAAAGCAGCACTATAGGAAAATATAAAATAAACAAAAATATTAAATTATTGCCATCGGGTTAGGGAATTTGTAGAGGAACACGTTGCCAGGCCTAGAATGAACCTGAGCAAAATGTATACTTTTGATGCAGTTGGGGCATAATTCTATTGTCCTCTCTGTCTCGTGGTTACATTCTCTAGAGTGAGATTGCATATTAAATGCATTGAGATTTACTGACATTTTCAATAATCGATTATATATTGGTAGCTAAGAATTATAAATTAAGATGCTGCCTTCAACAAACAGCGTTCTCCACTAACCCACTGCAAATCAGCCTTGTCTGCTCAAAAGTATACATTTTTTGTGCAAATTAAGTTCTCTTTGTACCAACGCTTTAATTTTAATACATGCAAACATTAAAATCTCTTTTCTTCCGGCCACATGTAAAATATAGACAGTGTTTCTTGGTCTGGTTATCATAACAGTGAAGTAAATAGTAAATTACATCCACAAAACAATATTTGTTTCCATTAAAGAGGCTCTTTTTAACTTCTGAAGGCCACGCTAGGGATGTGTGCCAGATTCAGGATGTTTAGCGGCTGGTGGAGAGGGAAGATACTATGAGGGGGCTCTCATGGTGATTAAAAGTCTTTCAGCAGCAGAAAGGGAGCGAGTATGGTTGAGCGTACTTTAAGCTTGAACTTGGAGCATTTTGTAACCTTGATTAATTCCCAGGTATTTCCATAGTAGTCACATACATACTGCAGCTCTGCCAGCCTCCGCCATAAATAAAAATAAAAAAGACTTAGTTGGGAAAATAAATCTGCACAGTTGACTCAGGAAAGCCAGTTGCATGAAGAGCCTGTTTAATTGAATGCTCATATGGTGCGCAGTCTTCATTAGCCCCCTGACCAGGACTAGGAGGCGGGAAGCCGCTACGCCACACTGTATAGATTGCTTCGAATTAAATGAATGCAGGACATTATTGCGAGGCATACCCCTCTCAGTTGGCTTTGCACACCACTTTAATTCATATTAAGGCACGATTACAAGCACAAACCATAGCACGCCGAAAGAGCCTTTAAGAGTATAGGCTCATTCAATAGGTATGCAACTATACGTAAAAAAGAAGGCAACACGTTTAATTAACATCCGGCTTTTCAAGGCTTTTAACAACTCAAGTCTTAAGCGGTAAATTGTTTAGGGGAGGACACTTCAAGGCCAGGGGCCGGGAAGGGTCTTTAACTTTACCCTAGCGGCCGTGTCGGGATAGAATGTGTTACAGCTAGGCCCTGGGCATGATCCAATCCTCAGATTGTGGCGCTACTACGGTAACCGTCACAACACCACGCTCAACAAAAAAAAAACGAGCATAGCATGGCTACTTGTTAATACTTACAGTTACTGGTGGTGGGCCCTGCCCTCAAGCTCAACCTCGTAGTCTGTCGGGGGTCGGGCAGCGCAGGCCCGGGGATGATTTGAACAACGATGATGTCCTGGTTAGCAATGAGCTGGGGTGGTTTTCCTAGGGCGTGGCCATGTAAAAAAAACTGCGCGCGCTGCGTGTAAAGCCCCTATCCCCCATCAGAACCCACATCCAGCCCGCCCCTGGCGCCCCAATAAATCATTGTATGTTTGTCACTATGCAGTACTGCCGGCCCGTGTGAGTGTACTGTGGCCCGCGCCCGCCCACCCACCGGCAAGTGGCAACAATGCAACTGCACACGCACACTCAACTGCATGATCAGCCCCATTCACTCAGTGTGTGTGAAGTAAACTAAGGGCTGCGGCCGCCAATATCACAGCATAATGTATTACCTTGGACGGCACGGCAGGCAGCCTCAGGGAAAGGGCAGCTAATTATGAGAAGTGTAAGTCGTCTCACACATAGCCGCAACCAGTCACTGTTAACTGCAGTGACTGACTCACATTGAACATGCTGAGGCTGTGCACGCACCGAGTGCAAATGTACAGTAAATTTTTAAAACATCAACGTGTGACGCACGTGCGAGATGCGTAGACCCGGCCCTGTCAATGAAGTGCCGGTGCTAAGCACCGGAAAGCACCGGCACAAATTAAGCACTGTTTTTTTCAGTGAATTTTCAAGGTTTTGTAAATGCTAATTCCTAACTATATATGGTCTATAACCTATGGTTTTTTCAGTGAATTTCAATAGTTTTTTAATAGCAAATATCAAAAGCTGTAAAATGTATTCTTCTTTTAAAGGAAAAATATATTTTATATGTATTTAATATAATTTTTTTATGTATATACATTAACGAATGTATCAACTATCATGCTGAAGAAGAGTGTGGCGGAAAAAAACCAAAGAGGAGGGCTAAGAGGAAAGAACAATCAGTTCAAAAATACAATTGCTTTAAAGCATGAAGTGCTTGTCCACACATATACATTTAAATAACCCATATTAGAACATTCAAAATATCTACAGAGGAGACGGTGTACATTGAATTTTAGACTCTTCATTGGTACCTACATGTTGGTACTTACATCACCCACACAGCACAACAGCTCTATTCAGAGCTACCCTACCTCAAAGCACTCTAAAATATAATTTTACTATTTCCCTTGGTTTTCCCCTTGTTACGCTTTCCGGAACGCTACCCGGTGCGCGGACCGGGCGCTAACCGTGCGAAAATTTGAAAAAAAAGAGTTTTTTTTTTTACATATATAGGCCTCCTCAGCCACCCTCAGAAAACCTAGGGGGTCAGGATATGTCTCCGGTGCCCCCTTATACCCATTCCCTGCATTGTTTATCCTCCATCTTGTGACTAAATTCGTCCGAAACACAAGATGGCGGACTCCCGTTACGCTACCAGTGAGCTACCCGGTTCGCGTACCGGGTAGCGCTTCCATCCGCGAAAAATCGAGAAAAAAAAATATTTTATTTTTTTGCCCCACGGGGCCCTTTAATAGCCCCCACATCAATCCTAGGGGGTCAGGAGGGGTCTACCTTGCCCCCTTTCATTCATTTCCCCCCTCGTTTATTTCCACCTCTTGTCTCTCGATCCTACCGAGAGACAAGATGGCGGCTGCTCTGGACTGTTCAGAATGTTGACAGTCACCGGAGAGCCAATCTGCTTCTCCTCGCGAAGTTCCGTTACGCGTCTGGTACGCGAACCGGGGCGCTAACCGGGACGCTGTCACAGATATATATATTTTTTTGAATGTTAATTTCTCAAAATCCACTGGAGCACATATCTTGAGACCTAGCAAAGGCACATCGGGCTACCAGTCCCTACAATGTTGCCAAGTTTTGTGGAAATCCATTCAGCCGTTCGAGATAAAAGTGAGTCCAACCGCCCTATGGAAAACTCAATGTTAAAAACACATTTTGGGACCCCCCTTTTTTCTCGGCCCCCGCTTGACAAAACCCCCCAAACTTTCAGGGGACGCTCAGAAACAAAATGTGACATTTTCCTGAAAATTTCAGCCAATTCCGTCCATCAACGCCAAAGTTATTCAACATAGAATTTTCTGAAATCCCTATTCAAAAAAATCCTAACTATATATACCTACTGGCGACCGCCAGTAGGTAATATATAACATTTCAATGGCAAAATGAAACCCCTCATTTTGTTCCTTTTCAAATTAAATGTATTAAGTGTTACCACTTTATTCCAATCAAGATGACTTCAGGTGTGCCATACTTTTGTCATAAGTAAGACTGTTAGCGTTCTAGTTGTTCTTTAGAACACTCTGGGACATTCTGTCATTGGGCTATAGTTGGGCTACATCTGGCTGATATTTGGGCTACATTTGGGCTCTTTTGTCTCTGGTGGCCATCTTGGGAGACTGCATATCAGATTTTTTTTAATGAAATATAAGAGGATTTGAGAAGTCACTCAAAATGTGCCCTAATTTTTCTTTCTTCAGCACTAATCATAATTTCTATGGCAAAATGAACCCCCTCATTTTGTTCCTTTGCAAATTAAATGTTTTAAGTGTTAACACTTTATTCCAATCAAGATGACTTCAGGTGTGCCATACTTTAGTCATAATTAAGACTGTTAGCGCTCTAGTTGTTCTTTAGAACACTCTGGGACATTCTGTCACTGGGCTATAGTTCGGCTACATCTGTTTTTTTTTGTTTTTTTTTTCTCTTATTTTTTTTATTTATTTTTTTATCCTCATCTGCCCGAAACACGTCCCTTATATGCGGAGAAAACCACCCAACCAGCTCACTGCCATTAGGAGCAATGCCCTGGAAATTGAGCCGCTACACAACTAGGCAGAGATTTTTATGGGTTGGTTGGAACGTCCATACATCTTGTGACGATGTCTCAAAGCAACTTCGTGCCAGTAAAGTCAGTATAAATGTCGAAATCTGGGCAGACCACAATACTGAACTATTGAGTGGGTGGGCTTAATCATCGGATATTTGGGGGGAAAAAAAAAAAACAAAAGAACTTCACTTCCACTCTGTCAAAAGTTTCCAAAATGTGAGGTTCTGGACTCTACATGATCTTTTCAAATCTATCTTTGAGGTTTCATATAATGAGGTTAGCCATGCTGAGTGAGTGGGAGGGGTGATATCCACCCAATGCATGCATATCTGCCGTCTTGCCAACAGGATGGCATAAAACAAAAAGGACCGTGCTGCCCCAGTGATGTTCTGGTCGAAACCCAGAATAACAAATGGTAAGGATAAGGAAATGTTGGTTTTAATAATTGAATCCAAAGTTACTTTGATCTCCATCCAATAGGTAGCTATATGGGGGCAGTCCCAGAACATGTGTATGTCAGAAGCTGCTAGCAGTTGGCATTTATTGCAGCATTTCCCCTCTTGATATTTGGATAGACGTAAAGGGGTGAGATATGCCCGGTGTAAAGTAAACAGGTGGTTTCGTCTAAGCCAAGCGGGTTTTACCAATTTATACAGAAGGGTAAAGGATTCTATCCAACTGTCCTCGTCCACTGCCGCAGTTTCTCTGCCCCATAGCTCCATTGGGAGATGAAAGTCCCCATCCATCTCTTCCAGTATAGACCAATACCAAAGAGCCACCTCCTTACCTCCTGTCTGTTTTTCGACTAGCTGTTGCTCTAGAGGACTAATTTTCCCGGTATTAGGGTCTTTCCTGATTAATTCTCTGGCCCAGCTGCTAATTTGTGTGTATTTAAATCTTGACAGTGTCGGCCCTACTTTCTCCCTAAGAACTTCCCACGGTATCAAGATGCTTCCACATAGCAATTCACCCCATCTAGAAAGCCCAGCTGTAATTAGGGGGTTTGCCAGAGAATCCTGTAGGCACAGTGGAAGCCCGGGGGAGTCCCAAATTTGAGCATGATTAGAGTAGTACGCCAACCCCACTCTGCGTCTAATTTGTACCCATGACTTCAGTTGTGTTAGTAGAGTCTTCAGCCTCACTTTCTTGAAAAACTTTCGATCTCCAAACTTAAATAAAAACCCATCTAATGGGAGGTTTGCCCCTACCAGCATAGCTTTAAATAGCTTCCCGTTTGAAGTAAGATCTGGTGACTTCAAAAGCATTCTTGAATGGGAAAGCTGAAACGCCCATGAATAGTACTGCAAATCTGGGAGGGCCAATCCCCCTTTTTCCCTCCTCCTCCTCAGTTTTTTCCAAGCCAACCTCGTGGCTTTGTAGCCCCAGATGAAAGAATTTATTTCTTGTTGGCACTTAAGAAGTTGTTTGGAGTCGAATGCAATGGGAATTGTGTTGAAAATAATAGTAAGTTTCGGAAGGATAGACATCTTTACTATGTTAACCTTCCCAAAAATTGAAAGTCTAAGACCTACCCAGGATCTCAAAAGGGCCCTACACTCTTTGGCAACCAGGTCTAGGTTTGCTTTTGCTAAGGCTTCAATGTCTTGTGTTATTTTAACTCCGAGGTAACGTATTGAGCGAGTTGAGGGCGTCACCCCACCACCCGGGTTGGCAATATTCCATGTCATTAGCTCAGTCTTATCGGCATTGATGTCATAGCCTGATATACTTCCGAATCCCTTAGCTTTTTCTACCACTATGGGAAAAGCATTTGCTGGATCACTGGTATAGATTACAATGTCATCGGCGTATAGCCCTACTTTCCTTTCCCAGCCATCAAATTTAAATGAAGAAATTCTTGAATCGTCCCTAAAAGATTGTGCAAGTGGCTCAATGTATATGTTAAAAAGTAAAGGGGACAGGGGACATCCCTGTCTTGTCCCCCTAGTGATCAGAAAGGGCTGGGTACATACGCCATTAACCATAATCCTTGCACTAGGATTTGCATATAAAAGACCAATTGATCTCCGAAAATTTGGACCAAATGTGAATTTCTTCATGGTTTCAGCTAAGTATGCCCAATTTACTCGGTCGAACGCTTTGGTAGCGTCGAGGGTCATAATGGCCAAAGGAAGAGAGAACGTAGAGGCTATATCCACTGCCCCAATTAAGTCGTAGGTAAGGTCCGAGAGTTGTCTACCCTTTATGAAGCCCTTTTGGTCAGTGTGGATTATTGAGCCAACCTCACTTCCCAACCGGTTTGCCAACACGTCTGCAAAAATCTTATAGTCGCTGTTTAGAAGCGAGATTGGCCTATATGAGCCACACTTAGCTGGGTCTTTCCCGGGTTTCGGAATCAGGACAATAATTGCCTCGCCCCATGATTTAGGAGGAGTCACACCGTTTATTAAGATATCATTAAAAAGTCTTGTCAGCACCGAAACTATTTTGGGTGCTACGACCCGTAATAGTTCGCCAGGTAGACCATCCGGGCCAGTTGCCTTACCCCTCTTCACCTTTTTGATGCTTTCCCTCACTTCTTCCTCTGAAATATGCCTGTCAAGACGATCTCTTTGTTCAGAGCTAAGAGTGGGAAGAGTAATCTTCTCCAACCATCTGAATTTTGAGATGGGGTCCTCCAAGGTTTCTTCCTTATATATTTGCTGGAAAAACTCCAAAAAAGCTTTTCCAATATCTTTAACAGACGATCTTTCAAATATCTCGCCCTCTACAATAATATGTTTTATATGTTTTTTTGCCTGCTCCGATTTAATTTTCCAGGCGAGGACCTTACCTGCGGACTCACCATGTTCAAAGTTGGAGAGCTTACTTACTTCCCATCTCAGTGCAACCCTTTCCTGAAGAATATTTTCTAGCTTCTCTTTTAAATCTTTACGCTGTTCTTGTTCCGTGTTAGTCCCATTTCCGGAGCCAATACGTTGGTCTAAAAATGCAATATCATTTTCGATATTAGCGATCTTTGCTCTATAAATTTTCCCTCAGTAAGAGGCCCTGTTAGTAATACAACCTCTCAAATACGCTTTATAGGCCTCCCATACTGTGTTTAGCTGAGTAGAATTTATATTAGTATCCATGAAAAATGTTGTTTCTTGGATGAGGAGGTCTGTTTCCTCTTCCTCTAAGAGAATCGTGCGGTCAAATGACCATAAAGTCTGAGAGGATTGCTGAGCCGATTGTAAAGAGAAAAATATAGCGGAGTGATCCGATAAGTGTGAGGGCAAATATGTTAAGTCCTTTAGGGGATCTCTTAATGAATAACTGAAAAGGGCATAATCAATTCTCGACTTATGGTTGTATTTATAGTTATGATATGATACACCGAGTCCCTCGCCAGCTCTCTCCCTCCATGGATCTGCCAATCCGAGTGCCGACATAACATCCCCCAATACCTGCCTGGATTTCTTAAAGGTTAGTGCCCTTGAATTGGGGGATTTATCCAATTTTGGGTTAAGTACCAAATTAAAGTCTCCCATCCAAATTTTTGGACCTTGAGTTGTTAGTAGCTGACTCTGAATTTTATTCAAATATGAGGGGTCATCCTGATTGGGACCGTAGTAACCAACCAAATTATATATACTATTGTCTAGACTAACTTTAGCGTATAACCATCTCCCACTGAAGTCCTCCTCATATGCAATAATCTGAGCTTTTACTTGCTTTTTAAAGATAATTAGTATACCACGAATATTCGCATTGTGATTAGTGCAAATAAAACAATCTACCCATCTGATTTTACTCAACATATCCTTCACTTCGTGTTGAAGAAGATGTGTTTCCTGGATGACAATGACCTGCGCTGGAGAGTCCCTCAGATATTGCAGTATTCTATACCTCCTACTCTTGACACGCAGGCCATTGACATTCCAGGACAAAAATGTTATTCCCATCAGCTAATTTCCAAACCCCTACTCCAACTCAATAGAGAATTGCATCTCCCAATGCGAATTGAACAGAATAAAAATAAAAATTTTGATGAGAATTGTGAGTTTGGAACGGTGACTGAACAGTGAGGATATTTTATAGTTTTACCCTTTCCCCCCCCCCCACCCCTCCCTGGAAACCCCCCCTTAGTTAATCTGGCCGTTGGTGCCAGATTTGTCTCTCTATAGAGTTCCCTTTGCCCAGGTCTGTTACATATTTGAAGTATTGCCCGGCATACTTCAATAAGATCTTTTTTAGGGGAAACCATCATAATTATAGAGAGTAGTAATACTAAAGTTGGGTATTTGTCACATAGTTTTCCACATAACTTTCCGATCGGAGTTATTGTTCTATTAATTAATTTTTCCTTTTATTTGTTATATATATATATATATATATATTCAAACACAAGTTTGCCTGTTAGAGAGGGGACCACACGCAGGAGAGTGATTATCTTGCTTTAATGGTTGACAGGAGGCCTTTCTTACGACTCGTTGCACAGCAATAAAATGAGGCAGTCCATCCCGACGCGTTTCGTGCCAGTTCGGCACTTCTTCCTGGGGTTGTGGGCTGGAAACAGTGGAGAAGGCAAACGATGACCAACACTCCTTTTCAGGTGAATGATGATTCGTACCGCCCCAGTGGGCGTGGCCACCAACATGGCCTGATGGTACATGTAGTGCTGTTTGTTTGTCTCAAGTGAGTCGTTGCTTTTCACCACAGCTTGTAAAATACATAACTCCCAAGTGGGTTTGTTGTGTCAAGTTCGTCGCACAGAATGCCGCTTACTCCCATCAGCCGCGCTCTCCTGTCCCAAGGCTGAAGCGACGGTTGGCGCTTCTGCAGGACTGCGCAAAGCGCAGCGGGATCCTCTCGTGACCCAGGCAGAGCCACAACAAATTCAAACACAAGTTTGCCTGTTAGAGAGGGGACCACACGCAGGAGAGTGATTATCTTGCTTTAATGGTTGACAGGAGGCCTTTCTTACGACTCGTTGCACAGCAATAAAATGAGGCAGTCCATCCCGACGCGTTTCGTGCCAGTTCGGCACTTCTTCCTGGGGTTGTGGGCTGGAAACAGTGGAGAAGGCAAACGATGACCAACACTCCTTTTCAGGTGAATGATGATTCGTACCGCCCCAGTGGGCGTGGCCACCAACATGGCCTGATGGTACATGTAGTGCTGTTTGTTTGTCTCAAGTGAGTCGTTGCTTTTCACCACAGCTTGTAAAATACATAACTCCCAAGTGGGTTTGTTGTGTCAAGTTCGTCGCACAGAATGCCGCTTACTCCCATCAGCCGCGCTCTCCTGTCCCAAGGCTGAAGCGACGGTTGGCGCTTCTGCAGGACTGCGCAAAGCGCAGCGGGATCCTCTCGTGACCCAGGCAGAGCCACAACAAATTCAAACACAAGTTTGCCTGTTAGAGAGGGGACCACACGCAGGAGAGTGATTATCTTGCTTTAATGGTTGACAGGAGGCCTTTCTTACGACTCGTTGCACAGCAATAAAATGAGGCAGTCCATCCCGACACGTTTCGTGCCAGTTCGGCACTTCTTCCTGGGGTTGTGGGCTGGAAACAGTGGAGAAGGCAAACGATGACCAACACTCCTTTTCAGGTGAATGATGATTCGTACCGCCCCAGTGGGCGTGGCCACCAACATGGCCTGATGGTACATGTAGTGCTGTTTGTTTGTCTCAAGTGAGTCGTTGCTTTTCACCACAGCTTGTAAAATACATAACTCCCAAGTGGGTTTGTTGTGTCAAGTTCGTCGCACAGAAAGCCGCTTACTCCCATCAGCCGCGCTCTCCTGTCCCAAGGCTGAAGCGACGGTTGGCGCTTCTGCAGGACTGCGCAAAGCGCAGCGGGATCCTCTCGTGACCCAGGCAGAGCCACAACAAATTCAAACACAAGTTTGCCTGTTAGAGAGGGGACCACACGCAGGAGAGTGATTATCTTGCTTTAATGGTTGACAGGAGGCCTTTCTTACGACTCGTTGCACAGCAATAAAATGAGGCAGTCCATCCCGACGCGTTTCGTGCCAGTTCGGCACTTCTTCCTGGGGTTGTGGGCTGGAAACAGTGGAGAAGGCAAACGATGACCAACACTCCTTTTCAGGTGAATGATGATTCGTACCGCCCCAGTGGGCGTGGCCACCAACATGGCCTGATGGTACATGTAGTGCTGTTTGTTTGTCTCAAGTGAGTCGTTGCTTTTCACCACAGCTTGTAAAATACATAACTCCCAAGTGGGTTTGTTGTGTCAAGTTCGTCGCACAGAATGCCGCTTACTCCCATCAGCCGCGCTCTCCTGTCCCAAGGCTGAAGCGACGGTTGGCGCTTCTGCAGGACTGCGCAAAGCGCAGCGGGATCCTCTCGTGACCCAGGCAGAGCCACAACAAATTCAAACACAAGTTTGCCTGTTAGAGAGGGGACCACACGCAGGAGAGTGATTATCTTGCTTTAATGGTTGACAGGAGGCCTTTCTTACGACTCGTTGCACAGCAATAAAATGAGGCAGTCCATCCCGACGCGTTTCGTGCCAGTTCGGCACTTCTTCCTGGGGTTGTGGGCTGGAAACAGTGGAGAAGGCAAACGATGACCAACACTCCTTTTCAGGTGAATGATGATTCGTACCGCCCCAGTGGGCGTGGCCACCAACATGGCCTGATGGTACATGTAGTGCTGTTTGTTTGTCTCAAGTGAGTCGTTGCTTTTCACCACAGCTTGTAAAATACATAACTCCCAAGTGGGTTTGTTGTGTCAAGTTCGTCGCACAGAATGCCGCTTACTCCCATCAGCCGCGCTCTCCTGTCCCAAGGCTGAAGCGACGGTTGGCGCTTCTGCAGGACTGCGCAAAGCGCAGCGGGATCCTCTCGTGACCCAGGCAGAGCCACAACAAATTCAAACACAAGTTTGCCTGTTAGAGAGGGGACCACACGCAGGAGAGTGATTATCTTGCTTTAATGGTTGACAGGAGGCCTTTCTTACGACTCGTTGCACAGCAATAAAATCAGTTCGGCACTTCTTCCTGGGGTTGTGGGCTGGAAACAGTGGAGAAGGCAAACGATGACACAACAAACCCACTTGGGAGTTATGTATTTTACAAGCTGTGGTGAAAAGCAACGACTCACTTGAGACAAACAAACAGCACTACATGTACCATCAGGCCATGTTGGTGGCCACGCCCACTGGGGCGGTACGAATCATCATTCACCTGAAAAGGAGTGTTGGTCATCGTTTGCCTTCTCCACTGTTTCCAGCCCACAACCCCAGGAAGAAGTGCCGAACTGGCACGAAACGCGTCGGGATGGACTGCCTCATTTTATTGCTGTGCAACGAGTCGTAAGAAAGGCCTCCTGTCAACCATTAAAGCAAGATAATCACTCTCCTGCGTGTGGTCCCCTCTCTAACAGGCAAACTTGTGTTTGAATTTGTTGTGGCTCTGCCTGGGTCACAAGAGGATCCCGCTGCGCTTTGCGCAGTCCTGCAGAAGCCCCAACCGTCGCTTTAGCCTTGGGACAGGAGAGCGCGGCTGATGGGAGTAAGCGGCATTCTGTGCGACGAACTTGACACAACAAACCCACTTGGGAGTTATGTATTTTACAAGCTGTGGTGAAAAGCAACGACTCACTTGAGACAAACAAACAGCACTACATGTACCATCAGGCCATGTTGGTGGCCACGCCCACTGGGGCGGTACGAATCATCATTCACCTGAAAAGGAGTGTTGGTCATCGTTTGCCTTCTCCACTGTTTCCAGCCCACAACCCCAGGAAGAAGTGCCGAACTGGCACGAAACGCGTCGGGATGGACTGCCTCATTTTATTGCTGTGCAACGAGTCGTAAGAAAGGCCTCCTGTCAACCATTAAAGCAAGATAATCACTCTCCTGCGTGTGGTCCCCTCTCTAACAGGCAAACTTGTGTTTGAATTTGTTGTGGCTCTGCCTGGGTCACGAGAGGATCCCGCTGCGCTTTGCGCAGTCCTGCAGAAGCGCCAACCTTCGCTTCAGCCTTGGGACAGGAGAGCGCGGCTGATGGGAGTAAGCGGCATTCTGTGCGACGAACTTGACACAACAAACCCACTTGGGAGTTATGTATTTTACAAGCTGTGGTGAAAAGCAACGACTCACTTGAGACAAACAAACAGCACTACATGTACCATCAGGCCATGTTGGTGGCCACGCCCACTGGGGCGGTACGAATCATCATTCACCTGAAAAGGAGTGTTGGTCATCGTTTGCCTTCTCCACTGTTTCCAGCCCACAACCCCAGGAAGAAGTGCTGAACTGGCACGAAACGCGTCGGGATGGACTGCCTCATTTTATTGCTGTGCAACGAGTCGTAAGAAAGGCCTCCTGTCAACCATTAAAGCAAGATAATCACTCTCCTGCGTGTGGTCCCCTCTCTAACAGGCAAATTTGTGTTTGAATTTGTTGTGGCTCTGCCTGGGTCACGAGAGGATCCCGCTGCGCTTTGCGCAGTCCTGCAGAAGCGCCAACCGTCGCTTCAGCCTTGGGACAGGAGAGCGCGGCTGATGGGAGTAAGCGGCATTCTGTGCGACGAACTTGACACAACAAACCCACTTGGGAGTTATGTATTTTACAAGCTGTGGTGAAAAGCAACGACTCACTTGAGACAAACAAACAGCACTACATGTACCATCAGGCCATGTCGGTGGCCACGCCCACTGGGGCGGTACGAATCATCATTCACCTGAAAAGGAGTGTTGGTCATCGTTTGCCTTCTCCACTGTTTCCAGCCCACAACCCCAGGAAGAAGTGCCGAACTGGCACGAAACGCGTCGGGATGGACTGCCTCATTTTATTGCTGTGCAACGAGTCGTAAGAAAGGCCTCCTGTCAACCATTAAAGCAAGATAATCACTCTCCTGCGTGTGGTCCCCTCTCTAACAGGCAAACTTGTGTTTGAATTTGTTGTGGCTCTGCCTGGGTCACGAGAGGATCCCGCTGCGCTTTGCGCAGTCCTGCAGAAGCGCCAACCGTCGCTTCAGCCTTGGGACAGGAGAGCGCGGCTGATGGGAGTAAGCGGCATTCTGTGCGACGAACTTGACACAACAAACCCACTTGGGAGTTATGTATTTTACAAGCTGTGGTGAAAAGCAACGACTCACTTGAGACAAACAAACAGCACTACATGTACCATCAGGCCATGTTGGTGGCCACGCCCACTGGGGCGGTACGAATCATCATTCACCTGAAAAGGAGTGTTGGTCATCGTTTGCCTTCTCCACTGTTTCCAGCCCACAACCCCAGGAAGAAGTGCCGAACTGGCACGAAACGCGTCGGGATGGACTGCCTCATTTTATTGCTGTGCAACGAGTCGTAAGAAAGGCCTCCTGTCAACCATTAAAGCAAGATAATCACTCTCCTGCGTGTGGTCCCCTCTCTAACAGGCAAACTTGTGTTTGAATTTGTTGTGGCTCTGCCTGGGTCACAAGAGGATCCCGCTGCGCTTTGCGCAGTCCTGCAGAAGCGCCAACCGTCGCTTCAGCCTTGGGACAGGAGAGCGCGGCTGATGGGAGTAAGCGGCATTCTGTGCGACGAACTTGACACAACAAACCCACTTGGGAGTTATGTATTTTACAAGCTGTGGTGAAAAGCAACGACTCACTTGAGACAAACAAACAGCACTACATGTACCATCAGGCCATGTTGGTGGCCACGCCCACTGGGGCGGTACGAATCATCATTCACCTGAAAAGGAGTGTTGGTCATCGTTTGCCTTCTCCACTGTTTCCAGCCCACAACCCCAGGAAGAAGTGCCGAACTGGCACGAAACGCGTCGGGATGGACTGCCTCATTTTATTGCTGTGCAACGAGTCGTAAGAAAGGCCTCCTGTCAACCATTAAAGCAAGATAATCACTCTCCTGCGTGTGGTCCCCTCTCTAACAGGCAAACTTGTGTTTGAATTTGTTGTGGCTCTGCCTGGGTCACGAGAGGATCCCGCTGCGCTTTGCGCAGTCCTGCAGAAGCGCCAACCGTCGCTTCAGCCTTGGGACAGGAGAGCGCGGCTGATGGGAGTAAGCGGCATTC
The DNA here is from genome assembly GCF_964263255.1 of Lissotriton vulgaris. Classification (NCBI taxonomy): domain Eukaryota; kingdom Metazoa; phylum Chordata; class Amphibia; order Caudata; family Salamandridae; genus Lissotriton; species Lissotriton vulgaris. Next base: position 20,416 of record NW_028248714.1, read on the forward strand.
TGTGCGACGAACTTGACACAACAAACCCACTTGGGAGTTATGTATTTTACAAGCTGTGGTGAAAAGCAACGACTCACTTGAGACAAACAAACAGCACTACATGTACCATCAGGCCATGTTGGTGGCCACGCCCACTGGGGCGGTACGAATCATCATTCACCTGAAAAGGAGTGTTGGTCATCGTTTGCCTTCTCCACTGTTTCCAGCCCACAACCCCAGGAAGAAGTGCCGAACTGGCACGAAACGCGTCGGGATGGACTGCCTCATTTTATTGCTGTGCAACGAGTCGTAAGAAAGGCCTCCTGTCAACCATTAAAGCAAGATAATCACTCTCCTGCGTGTGGTCCCCTCTCTAACAGGCAAACTTGTGTTTGAATTTGTTGTGGCTCTGCCTGGGTCACGAGAGGATCCCGCTGCGCTTTGCGCAGTCCTGCAGAAGCGCCAACCGTCGCTTCAGCCTTGGGACAGGAGAGCGCGGCTGATGGGAGTAAGCGGCATTCTGTGCGACGAACTTGACACAACAAACCCACTTGGGAGTTATGTATTTTACAAGCTGTGGTGAAAAGCAACGACTCACTTGAGACAAACAAACAGCACTACATGTACCATCAGGCCATGTTGGTGGCCACGCCCACTGGGGCGGTACGAATCATCATTCACCTGAAAAGGAGTGTTGGTCATCGTTTGCCTTCTCCACTGTTTCCAGCCCACAACCCCAGGAAGAAGTGCCGAACTGGCACGAAACGCGTCGGGATGGACTGCCTCATTTTATTGCTGTGCAACGAGTCGTAAGAAAGGCCTCCTGTCAACCATTAAAGCAAGATAATCACTCTCCTGTGTGTGGTCCCCTCTCTAACAGGCAAACTTGTGTTTGAATTTGTTGTGGCTCTGCCTGGGTCACGAGAGGATCCCGCTGCGCTTTGCGCAGTCCTGCAGAAGCGCCAACCGTCGCTTCAGCCTTGGGACAGGAGAGCGCGGCTGATGGGAGTAAGCGGCATTCTGTGCGACGAACTTGACACAACAAACCCACTTGGGAGTTATGTATTTTACAAGCTGTGGTGAAAAGCAACGACTCACTTGAGACAAACAAACAGCACTACATGTACCATCAGGCCATGTTGGTGGCCACGCCCACTGGGGCGGTACGAATCATCATTCACCTGAAAAGGAGTGTTGGTCATCGTTTGCCTTCTCCACTGTTTCCAGCCCACAACCCCAGGAAGAAGTGCCGAACTGGCACGAAACGCGTCGGGATGGACTGCCTCATTTTATTGCTGTGCAACGAGTCGTAAGAAAGGCCTCCTGTCAACCATTAAAGCAAGATAATCACTCTCCTGCGTGTGGTCCCCTCTCTAACAGGCAAACTTGTGTTTGAATTTGTTGTGGCTCTGCCTGGGTCACGAGAGGATCCCGCTGCGCTTTGCGCAGTCCTGCAGAAGCGCCAACCGTCGCTTCAGCCTTGGGACAGGAGAGCGCGGCTGATGGGAGTAAGCGGCATTCTGTGCGACGAACTTGACACAACAAACCCACTTGGGAGTTATGTATTTTACAAGCTGTGGTGAAAAGCAACGACTCACTTGAGACAAACTAACAGCACTACATGTACCATCAGGCCATGTTGGTGGCCACGCCCACTGGGGCGGTACGAATCATCATTCACCTGAAAAGGAGTGTTGGTCATCGTTTGCCTTCTCCACTGTTTCCAGGCCACAACCCCAGGAAGAAGTGCCGAACTGGCACGAAACGCGTCGGGATGGACTGCCTCATTTTATTGCTGTGCAACGAGTCGTAAGAAAGGCCTCCTGTCAACCATTAAAGCAAGATAATCACTCTCCTGCGTGTGGTCCCCTCTCTAACAGGCAAACTTGTGTTTGAATTTGTTGTGGCTCTGCCTGGGTCACGAGAGGATCCCGCTGCGCTTTGCGCAGTCCTGCAGAAGCGCCAACCGTCGCTTCAGCCTTGGGACAGGAGAGCGCGGCTGATGGGAGTAAGCGGCATTCTGTGCGACGAACTTGACACAACAAACCCACTTGGGAGTTATGTATTTTACAAGCTGTGGTGAAAAGCAATGACTCACTTGAGACAAACAAACAGCACTACATGTACCATCAGGCCATGTTGGTGGCCACGCCCACTGGGGCGGTACGAATCATCATTCACCTGAAAAGGAGTGTTGGTCATCGTTTGCCTTCTCCACTGTTTCCAGCCCACAACCCCAGGAAGAAGTGCCGAACTGGCACGAAACGCGTCGGGATGGACTGCCTCATTTTATTGCTGTGCAACGAGTCGTAAGAAAGGCCTCCTGTCAACCATTAAAGCAAGATAATCACTCTCCTGCGTGTGGTCCCCTCTCTAACAGGCAAACTTGTGTTTGAATTTGTTGTGGCTCTGCCTGGGTCACGAGAGGATCCCGCTGCGCTTTGCGCAGTCCTGCAGAAGCGCCAACCGTCGCTTCAGCCTTGGGACAGGAGAGCGCGGCTGATGGGAGTAAGCGGCATTCTGTGCGACGAACTTGACACAACAAACCCACTTGGGAGTTATGTATTTTACAAGCTGTGGTGAAAAGCAACGACTCACTTGAGACAAACAAACAGCACTACATGTACCATCAGGCCATGTTGGTGGCCACGCCCACTGGGGCGGTACGAATCATCATTCACCTGAAAAGGAGTGTTGGTCATCGTTTGCCTTCTCCACTGTTTCCAGCCCACAACCCCAGGAAGAAGTGCCGAACTGGCACGAAACGCGTCGGGATGGACTGCCTCATTTTATTGCTGTGCAACGAGTCGTAAGAAAGGCCTCCTGTCAACCATTAAAGCAAGATAATCACTCTCCTGCGTGTGGTCCCCTCTCTAACAGGCAAACTTGTGTTTGAATTTGTTGTGGCTCTGCCTGGGTCACGAGAGGATCCCGCTGCGCTTTGCGCAGTCCTGCAGAAGCGCCAACCGTCGCTTCAGCCTTGGGACAGGAGAGCGCGGCTGATGGGAGTAAGCGGCATTCTGTGCGACGAACTTGACACAACAAACCCACTTGGGAGTTATGTATTTTACAAGCTGTGGTGAAAAGCAACGACTCACTTGAGACAAACAAACAGCACTACATGTACCATCAGGCCATGTTGGTGGCCACGCCCACTGGGGCGGTACGAATCATCATTCACCTGAAAAGGAGTGTTGGTCATCGTTTGCCTTCTCCACTGTTTCCAGCCCACAACCCCAGGAAGAAGTGCCGAACTGGCACGAAACGCGTCGGGATGGACTGCCTCATTTTATTGCTGTGCAACGAGTCGTAAGAAAGGCCTCCTGTCAACCATTAAAGCAAGATAATCACTCTCCTGCGTGTGGTCCCCTCTCTAACAGGCAAACTTGTGTTTGAATTTGTTGTGGCTCTGCCTGGGTCACGAGAGGATCCCGCTGCGCTTTGCGCAGTCCTGCAGAAGCGCCAACCGTCGCTTCAGCCTTGGGACAGGAGAGCGCGGCTGATGGGAGTAAGCGGCATTCTGTGCGACGAACTTGACACAACAAACCCACTTGGGAGTTATGTATTTTACAAGCTGTGGTGAAAAGCAACGACTCACTTGAGACAAACAAACAGCACTACATGCACCATCAGGCCATGTTGGTGGCCACGCCCACTGGGGCGGTACGAATCATCATTCACCTGAAAAGGAGTGTTGGTCATCGTTTGCCTTCTCCACTGTTTCCAGCCCACAACCCCAGGAAGAAGTGCCGAACTGGCACGAAACGCGTCGGGATGGACTGCCTCATTTTATTGCTGTGCATCGAGTCGTAAGAAAGGCCTCCTGTCAACCATTAAAGCAAGATAATCACTCTCCTGCGTGTGGTCCCCTCTCTAACAGGCAAACTTGTGTTTGAATTTGTTGTGGCTCTGCCTGGGTCACGAGAGGATCCCGCTGCGCTTTGCGCAGTCCTGCAGAAGCGCCAACCGTCGCTTCAGCCTTGGGACAGGAGAGCGCGGCTGATGGGAGTAAGCGGCATTCTGTGCGACGAACTTGACACAACAAACCCACTTGGGAGTTATGTATTTTACAAGCTGTGGTGAAAAGCAACGACTCACTTGAGACAAACAAACAGCACTACATGTACCATCAGGCCATGTTGGTGGCCACGCCCACTGGGGCGGTACGAATCATCATTCACCTGAAAAGGAGTGTTGGTCATCGTTTGCCTTCTCCACTGTTTCCAGCCCACAACCCCAGGAAGAAGTGCCGAACTGGCACGAAACGCGTCGGGATGGACTGCCTCATTTTATTGCTGTGCAACGAGTCGTAAGAAAGGCCTCCTGTCAACCATTAAAGCAAGATAATTACTCTCCTGCGTGTGGTCCCCTCTCTAACAGGCAAACTTGTGTTTGAATTTGTTGTGGCTCTGCCTGGGTCACAAGAGGATCCCGCTGCGCTTTGCGCAGTCCTGCAGAAGCGCCAACCGTCGCTTCAGCCTTGGGACAGGAGAGCGCGGCTGATGGGAGTAAGCGGCATTCTGTGCGACGAACTTGACACAACAAACCCACTTGGGAGTTATGTATTTTACAAGCTGTGGTGAAAAGCAACGACTCACTTGAGACAAACAAACAGCACTACATGTACCATCAGGCCATGTTGGTGGCCACGCCCACTGGGGCGGTACGAATCATCATTCACCTGAAAAGGAGTGTTGGTCATCGTTTGCCTTCTCCACTGTTTCCAGCCCACAACCCCAGGAAGAAGTGCCGAACTGGCACGAAACGCGTCGGGATGGACTGCCTCATTTTATTGCTGTGCAACGAGTCGTAAGAAAGGCCTCCTGTCAACCATTAAAGCAAGATAATCACTCTCCTGCGTGTGGTCCCCTCTCTAACAGGCAAACTTGTGTTTGAATTTGTTGTGGCTCTGCCTGGGTCACGAGAGGATCCCGCTGCGCTTTGCGCAGTCCTGCAGAAGCGCCAACCGTCGCTTCAGCCTTGGGACAGGAGAGCGCGGCTGATGGGAGTAAGCGGCATTCTGTGCGACGAACTTGACACAACAAACCCACTTGGGAGTTATGTATTTTACAAGCTGTGGTGAAAAGCAACGACTCACTTGAGACAAACAAACAGCACTACATGTACCATCAGGCCATGTTGGTGGCCACGCCCACTGGGGCGGTACGAATCATCATTCACCTGAAAAGGAGTGTTGGTCATCGTTTGCCTTCTCCACTGTTTCCAGCCCACAACTCCAGGAAGAAGTGCCGAACTGGCACGAAACGCGTCGGGATGGACTGCCTCATTTTATTGCTGTGCAACGAGTCGTAAGAAAGGCCTCCTGTCAACCATTAAAGCAAGATAATCACTCTCCTGCGTGTGGTCCCCTCTCTAACAGGCAAACTTGTGTTTGAATTTGTTGTGGCTCTGCCTGGGTCACGAGAGGATCCCGCTGCGCTTTGCGCAGTCCTGCAGAAGCGCCAACCGTCGCTTCAGCCTTGGGACAGGAGAGCGCGGCTGATGGGAGTAAGCGGCATTCTGTGCGACGAACTTGACACAACAAACCCACTTGGGAGTTATGTATTTTACAAGCTGTGGTGAAAAGCAACGACTCACTTGAGACAAACAAACAGCACTACATGTACCATCAGGCCATGTTGGTGGCCACGCCCACTGGGGCGGTACGAATCATCATTCACCTGAAAAGGAGTGTTGGTCATCGTTTGCCTTCTCCACTGTTTCCAGCCCACAACCCCAGGAAGAAGTGCCGAACTGGCACGAAACGCGTCGGGATGGACTGCCTCATTTTATTGCTGTGCAACGAGTCGTAAGAAAGGCCTCCTGTCAACCATTAAAGCAAGATAATCACTCTCCTGCGTGTGGTCCCCTCTCTAACAGGCAAACTTGTGTTTGAATATATATATATATATACACACATATTTGTTATACATATATTTTATATATTTTATATACATATATGTTTTTTTTTTGTTTTTTTTTCCCTTCTCTTTTTTTTTTTTACTTTTGTCTCCTTTCTCCATTTTTTTCCCCAAATGTAAACGCCCTCTGTGAAGAATCCCTCTTCCCCACTCTCCCTATTTTTTTTATATATATTTCCTTTCATATATTTATTCTATGTTTCCTATTTTCCCCTCTTTTTTTTCCATATTGTTTATCTCTGTGTCTCAATGTGTCCTTACTGTTTTGACCACTAGATGTTACCCTGTTGATGATCATTAATAGATGTCAGAAGTTCATCTGCCTCGAATGGGGTGTGAATATTGTGCATTTTATTATTATACATGACCCTCAGGAAAGCAGGGAACCTCATCTGGACAGTGGCTCCCAGAGCCCTAAACTTCTCCATTTTCTGGCCTAACTCCCATTGTCTATCAAGAGTAGATTTATATAGGTCAGATCTTACAACATAAAAGAAGTCTGGAGCTTTTAAAGCAGTGGATTTTAGAGCTAAATTCAATATCTTCTCTTTGACAGAATGAGTTAAGAAGTTGACTAGAATCTTCCTTGGTTTAGACCTCCCCTGTTTTAAGCGGAAAGGATCTCTGTGAGCTCGTTGAATATCTTTTTCCAGCTCTTCCACGGATTCCTCCAGATTCAAGGACTCTTTCAGCAGGGAAGCAACACATTTTTTCATTTCACTCCCCTTTTTTCCTTCTGGAACTTTCAGAATTCTAATGTTGTTCCTCCGTGAGTAATTCTCCAAAGATTCCACTCTCTCTTTTATTGCATTTCCATCGCGCTTTAAGTAGTAAATCTTCTCATTTCGGAGTCTAATTTGGCTTTTAATTCATTTACTGTACTTTCAAGAGTATCTGTCCTCTCAGAGAGAAGATCAACTCTCTTATCCAGGGCATCGAACGCCGCTTTAATCTCCTGCTGGTTGCGCTTGGATTCAGCGAACCCACTTTTGATTTCGTGCAGTAGATCTTCCAATGAAATCTTCTCCTGCAACTCTGGGGTCTCACCCACCTTGACCTGGAGGGCTGAAAGCCCAACTTCCTCCGAGGTATTTTGGACAGGAACCCCTGAATCTACTTCCACTTCCACATCCACCACATCCACCGCGGCAGATCCTTGGGTATCATCTGTATCGCCCATCTTTTTGATCCCCTCTTGAGGTCTGCTGGGGATTTCTAGGACCTGAGGCAACACCTTAAAGTATGATCTAAGCGAGGGGGTGAGCCTCACTGCACTGTTGTTAGTGTTTTTGGTTTTTGGTTTAGTGCCAAGTTTTAAGTCTTTTAACCCTTTTAGAACAGACAGCCGAGGAGTTATAGCTGCAGTAGCTGTAATGGCAGAATTAGCGGTGTGAACCCCGGAAAAAACAAAATATAAGGGCCCTGGATAATCTCACTAGAACCGCACTCTAAATCTTTAGCCCCCTCCTTTGCGTTGCCAGGGTTAGGACCCACTTTAGTAAAAATATCGGTGAGGATGTCTAAAGTCTGTATCTCATCACCACCCTTGCCACCCTTAGCGCCCTCACACCCCTGCCCGAACACCTTACTTGGGGGTAGTGCTTGGACGAGTGCTTTTTCGGCTTCTTCCTCCTCTGGTGCTGCCCTGGTCCTGGTTTTGGATTTAAGGCAACGGATCCTCTGGGTTTTGTCCACGCTGGGAGCACCACCTGATTGAGCTCCTTTAGTTGTATTATGGCACTTTAATGAAGAATGAAGGCTGCTGAGATCACCGCGAGCAGCCGCTCTGCGGCACCTTCGCAGCTCCACGGCTGCCTCTGCCCACCGGGAGAGTGAGGCAGAAGGCGGGACCACGAACCCGCACATCCATACACCCACACACCTGCCAGATAGGCGTTTTCAATTGTATCTGCGCTAAAGCCGCTGTCTGCTCTATCCCCCTCGTGGGATACCAAGAAACCTGTGTCAAGGTCTGAGCAGTCTTTCCCGACCGCCACGGCAATCCGAAGACAGCTAACAGCTAACAAAGCAGCCCAGCGGCAAGGCGGACTTGAGCGGGTGGAGCCTGGAACCTGGAACCGCCTATGCCTCTCACGGAGCTCTGCTTGCTCAGTGGCTCCTACCGCGGGAGGGACACCGGGCGCCGAGCGCCAGGAAACAAACGAAGCCGACGCCGAAAAAAACACTGAGTAGACACCGAGTAAGTTCAGTGAAGTGAGGTCAGATCCTTAGGTCGTATTTTTCTTTCTTTAGGGAAATCCGATCATGCCGATTTAGCCTTTGGTTCACTGGGCTTTCAGGAGCTCCATAGGAGAGATGCGACCTGCCCTAGCCGGCGGCCGCCATGTTTTCCCCCAACAGCTCTCATAGTTGGGCTACATCTGGCTGATATTTGGGCTACATTTGTTTTTTTTGTCTCTGGTGGCCATCTTTGGGCTACATTGGGCTACATTGGGCTACATTTGGGATCTAACATATATATAGCCCAATGTAGCCCAATATATAATTTTCAAAGTTAATTTTCGTAAAAACCACTGGAGCATATATATTGAGACATAGCAAAGGCACATCGGGCAACCAGTCCCTACAATTTTGCCAAGTTTTGTGGAAATCCATTCAGCCGTTCGAGCTAAAAGTGAGTCCAACCGCCCTATGGAAAACTCAATGTTAAAAACACGTTTTGGGACCCCCCTTTTTTCTCGGCCCCCGCTTGACGGAACCCCCCCAAATTTTAGGGGACGCTCAGAAACAAAATGTGCCATTTTCCTGAAAATTTCAGCCAATTCCGTCCATCAACGCCAAAGTTATTCAACATAGAATTTTCAGAAATCCCTATTCAAAAAAATCCTAACTATATATACCTACTGGCGACCGCCAGTAGGTAATATATATATATATATATATATATATTATTCCAAGTTGCCCTGTGCAAAGAGGACGCCACTCCGTAAGTATTGGTTCGACTGAACATTTTATTCCCAAATAAACAGCATTCCAAGCAGAGTTTTCTTCAAGAGTCCCTGACGCGTTTCGAGGCAAACATACCTCTTAATCATAGGGAAAAGCAATTGGTGCACGGCTGCGCACTACAGTCTTTTGAATGTTTCTCTTAGCATACCGCTCACAGGTGAGTATTCTGACGGCATGCTGGGGGTTGTAGTGCGTTGATTTTTTGCCTCCAGTGGCTGCCGAGCACACACAACAATATCAGCTTGTTACCTCATCTTTCAACCCTCCAGTGGGCCTTTGCATTGAAAGCTGTTTCTTAGTTTAAGAGACAATCCTTGTGCCGCTTTTCCGCCAGCATAATTCCGACGAGCAGACCCGCCCTTCCTTCACGCGGGCGGTGCATCCTCACACGGCCGGGCTGCCGTGTAGAAAATTATTCCAAGTTGCCCTGTGCAAAGAGGACGCCACTCCGTAAGAATTGGTTCGACTGAACATTTTATTCCCAAATAAACAGCATTCCAAGCAGAGTTTTCTTCAAGAGTCCCTGACGCGTTTCGAGGCAAACATACCTCTTAATCATAGGGAAAAGCAATTGGTGCACGGCTGCGCACTACAGTCTTTTGAATGTTTCTCTTAGCATACCGCTCACAGGTGAGTATTCTGACGGCATGCTGGGGGTTGTAGTGCGTTGATTTTGCGGCACAAGGATTGTCTCTTAAACTAAGAAACAGCTTTCAATGCAGAGGCCCACTGGAGGGTTGAAAGATGAGGTAACAAGCTGTTATTGTTGTGTGTGCTCGGCAGCCACTGAGGGCAAAAAATCAACGCACTACAACCCCCAGCATGCCGTCAGAATACTCACCTGTGAGCGGTATGCTAAGAGAAACATTCAAAAGACTGTAGTGCGCAGCCGTGCACCAATTGCTTTTCCCTATTATTAAGAGGTATGTTTGCCTCGAAACGCGTCAGGGACTCTTGAAGAAAACTCTGCTTGGAATGCTGTTTATTTGGGAATAAAATGTTCAGTCGAACCAATTCTTACGGAGTGGCGTCCTCTTTGCACAGGGCAACTTGGAATAATTTTCTACACGGCAGCCCGGCCGTGTGAGGATGCACCGCCCGCGTGAAGGAAGGGCGGGTCTGCTCGTCGGAATTATGCTGGCGGAAAAGCGGCACAAGGATTGTCTCTTAAACTAAGAAACAGCTTTCAATGCAGAGGCCCACTGGAGGGTTGAAAGATGAGGTAACAAGCTGATATTGTTGTGTGTGCTCGGCAGCCACTGGAGGCAAAAAATTAACGCACTACAACCCCCAGCATGCCGTCAGAATACTCACCTGTGAGCGGTATGCTAAGAGAAACATTCAAAAGACTGTAGTGCGCTGCCGTGCACCAATTGCTTTTCCCTATGATTAAGAGGTATGTTTGCCTCGAAACGCGTCAGGGACTCTTGAAGAAAACTCTGCTTGGAATGCTGTTTATTTGGGAATAAAATGTTCAGTCGAACCAATTCTTACGGAGTGGCGTCCTCTTTGCACAGGGCAACTTGGAATATTATATATATATATATATATATTCAATGAAAAAACCATTGGTTTTAGGCCATATATAGTTAGGGATTTGCATTTACAAAACCTTATTTTACTCGCATAAAACCATTGAAATTCCATATATAGTTAGATGCGCTAACTATATATCGCGCACCCGCAATCCACTACTGATGATGTCACATATTACATCATTCATGACATGGTCAGTGACATCACTGATGACATCACTGATCACAACATCCAGTGACTGTATGTTTCTGTAAAGTTAAAATATGTCTTACATATTGAAGAATGAGTGGATGTATAAATGTCTGGATGAAGGATTTAGTAGGTGCATGACTGATTGTATGAGGGAGTGATTAAATGTGTCTCACTGAGTGCATGGGTTAGTGATTAAACTGTATTAATTTGTGCATCATTATATCTGTTGTTCTGTAAACTGCTGCATGTGTTGATCAGTAGCTATATGAATAACTATATGGGTTATTGATTGGTTGCTCAAGTATTTGTATGGGAGACTGAGTATGTGTGTGAGTGGCTGGGAGGTGTGTGACTCTGTGCATAGATGTGTGAGCAGTTGATTCACTAGATGTATGGTTTCAAAAGTGCATGTGGAAACAGCTGTATGGGCGGTTGACTGTGTGCATGAGTGTATTGGTGAGTGAATGGATATCTCAGTGCTACATGTCAAAGTAAGTACATATGTAAAACACAGTACATGTGAGAGTTAACATATATAAATAACTGTGCATTAGAGCCAGTGAATGTGTGAGTGGCTGTATGGATCATTGTGAACTTTTATTAGGGATTATATAAGAGAGTAAATATGTGTTAGAATATGTTTCAATAAGTAAGGTGTGTATAACTGTATAGTTGAGGAATTGGAGGTGTGTTTGATTCTTTGCATGACTGTCTAGGTGTATGAGTAACTCCATGGATGAGTGACAATCTGTGAGTGTCTGTTTTCACTGAGTGTATCTAAGGATATATCAGAGTCTGTAGAGGTTCATCGTATTAACACATGAATGATGTCATCTGTGATGTTGTCAGTGATGTCATTTGAGTTGTCATCAGTGATGTCATCAGTGATGTCATTTGAGATGTCATCAGTGATGTCATTTGAGTTGTCATCAGTGATGTCATCAGTGATGTCACTGACCATGTCATGAATGATGTAATATGTGACATCATCAGCAGTGGATTGCGGGTGCGCGATATATAGTTAGCGCATCTAACTATATATGGAATTTCAATGGTTTTATGCGAGTAAAATAAGGTTTTGTAAATGCAAATCCCTAACTATATATGGCCTAAAACCAATGGTTTTTTCATTGAATTTTCAAGGTTTTGTAAATGCAAATTCCTAACTATATATCGACTATAACCTATGGTTTTTTCAGTGAATTTCAATGGTTTTTTTAATAGCAAATATGAAAAGCTTTAAAATGTCAAGTACGTGATAGATAAAAACATTTTCGTATTTATGCACGCTGATGTGCTTTGAACGCTGCACCCCCCTTCCCCTCTCTTTTCTCTTAGGAGTACTCTCTCTTTGTAGATAGTGAAGGGTAGTTAACGCAGGCCTTTGCCCCGTTGTAATCCGTCGTGCCTGCTTCTCTCTCCATTTGATTGATTGTTATCCAAGCATTTACTGTTTTAGAATTGGTTCTCTTTGGTTCATTCTCTATTTACAAACAAGCACAGAGTCGCAATACTCTGTTTAGTCTTTGCAGATAGTGAAAAATCGTTTAAAAAAACAAATGGAATCGAGCAAAATCAGTAGGCCACTAATGGGATCTCTTTTTGACCTCGCTAAAATAGAAACATTAACCACAACCCCTCATGAGAAATACGAAACTAGTGAGATGAACTGAGCTCCACACCATGAGGGCTGCAAGACAGCTCGGCTCCGTCACCCATCCCGCCCAAAATAACGACAAACCCTATGCAAATATTAAAAATATAGACAACACACCAGCAAAGAAACAGGGTAAAACATTTTATTAAATAACTATTTACATAACGTTGGTTTATAAGATGATGTCAGTAGTGGACCGATGTGTGAATAGGTCGGAAGTAGCACAAGGCGCCAAGATCCGGATGGCAAGTCCTGGATGTTGGGTGCCATAGTTCAGAGTTCTGAGTTTGAGCCTTTTTCAATGCCTGTGCTTTGTTGTTTCCCCTCCATCAAAAACAAAAAAAAAATATAAAACTGTGCAAAAATACAAAAAAATCAAAAAATGTTTACAAAAGCAGTGCTTGTAAGACTGTCTGAAGCTTATTTCCACATACTGCAGCTTCACTATTCTCAAAGTAAGTGAGGGTCGTTTGTGGACCTGACTGCATTTGAAAACAATGTTATATGGTACCTCCCTAAACCGCTTGACGGAGGCCCCCGAGGGGCGGTGTGATGGCACGGACTCGGAGAAGACGCTTGGCTCCGACCCCCTCCCCAAGTCTTATAGCACTGGTGTAGCCTGAGATCGCCCCCGACATAGGCGGCCGGCTCCCGGGGTCCGGCGGAACTTTTTGCCTTTTGATGACTCTTCTATTCTGGACTTTGTCCCACAATCCGTTTGACCTGAAGACACGCTGTAGTGGGGCGCCCCTTTACCGTTTTAGTTGCCATTCCGCCCGCTTTTGCTACACTGTGCCTCTTCCGCCATTCAGCTGTTTACCGCCCGCTCTTGCGACTACAGCGTCTCGCTCACCATGTAGTTAAGTTGCTCCCGCTCTTGCGGTGCAGCGATAGGCGGCTGCCACAGGACTCTCAAAATGGCAGCCGGCTCTTCGGTTTTGGGCCTGGTCCACTAAAATGGCCCTGGGACACCTTGGAACTCGGACGCTTCCCTGATAGGGCTTGGGTCCCATTCTCGAAAGCATCCCCTCAGCCTTGAAGATTCTACAAAAGTCTTGGGGGCCCCCGACTCCCGCAGGCTTCTGGTGGGGAGCGGCTGCCATGTCTGCTCATGGAATGGCCACGACGGAGCTACGAGATGGTAGTGCTCTCATGCTGACGCCAGCTTTAGTCTGAAACATCCAGAAACACTGTAGACTACCAATTCGATCAGTTCCGGTAGCGCCCCAACATGACCCGGAAGAGAAGAACTTGCCCTCCCCTCTTTGACTGATGGTTCTTGTTGCCTGTCCCCTCTGTTGTCATTTAACAGAACTTTTTGGACTGCTGAAAGGGGTTGTGTTCCGAACGCTGGTTGGTGGAGACATTTTGACTATATTCTTGACCTACGTTGTCGCGTAATGCGTTATATGACACGCCGCGTTAGCGCACCCGGAAGTGATCCGGGGCGCGGCGCGCAGCGCGTAACGTAAGCATAACAGGTCATGTGACTTGTTAATAAAACTTTTCATTGGTTCATTTTACTTTTGTTATTTTAATGATGAAAAGCTTGGTCATATGACCTAAAAATTACGCTTTTTATTGTTTTCGAACATTATTTTTTTTTAAACATATATGTTATAATATTCCAGGCTAATGTACTTTCCCGGAAAATTTACAACTGTCCTGCAAGTAAAATATATTCCTTTTTCGAGAAAAAGGGCGTTTCTTCGTTCCATGACGGAGCCGTTGAGTAAAAGAGACTCGGCCTGCTGTCTTAGTCGCCGATACGCCTGATTATCAGATTCTTATCGATCACTTTATGTTGCAGGAGTGGAAAACACAACTGCCCTTGACCATTTATCTTTACTGCGTTCCTACATATTATACCTTTTATCCGTCATGTAATTGGACTGCTTTATTTCACTTGCCTTTTACTGATTCGAAAACAGTGACTAAAAGTAAAAACTTTACCAATGTAAATACTACTACCGTGTTTTGTTTTAAAAACCTTTATTGTGAAAATGTCAGTATACAAATACGGGCCTATAACCACGTGGGCCGGCCACGGAGCAAACTGAAATCGTATATGATGAGGAGACATTTACACTGTAGAGGAACGTAACGAGCGGGCCATTAGGTTGCAAGAACTAAGGTGTCTAACAGTTGCGGAATCGGTGGACGTACATTTTGTAATTAAAATAAGACAGGGCCACTTACAATAAAATTTTCTAGATATACATTTGCGGGCAAGGAGTTACGAGTCCCATTTATACCGGCGCCATTTTGGGCGAGGCCGGGCAGGTCCAAGATATAGTCAAAATGTCTCCACCAACAATCGGCCAGACCAGAACCCCTTTCGGCCCTTTATGCTACAAGATGGTGTCTTCCATTCAGAAAATATTGTTGGCAGCATTTTGAAAGGAAAGTTAAACAGCCGTTCTCCTAGTGAGTCTCACATTGTTACATTTAGGAAGAATGTTGAAGAGTAATATGTGGAAAATCTGAAGCCATTTTTCTACAAACTCTCAATCAGCCTTGGATGGAAAAAAAAATCCTGAAGAATGTACAAACTGAAAACCAATTTTTGTCTGTATAGCATCAACAGCAACGCTTGAGTCAGCTTTGTGTCAAGCCGCCATTTTCATTCAATCAATAGCGTCCCCCTGCACACATTCAGGAACCTGGTCGTGTCTTCAGGTGAAACGGATTGTGGGACAAGCAGAAAGGAAAAGGAAAAAAGTTCCGCCGGACCTCGGGAGCCGGCCGCCTATGTCATGGGCGATCTTTGGCCACACCAGGGCAATAGTGAAGCTGCAGCAGGTGCAAAAGAGCTTCAGACAGTCTTACAAGCACTGCTTTTCTAAACATTTTTTTGTATTTTTGCACAGTTTTATATTTTTTTTTGTTTTTGATGGAGGGGAAACAACAAAAAACAGGCATTGAAAAAAGCTCAACAGTGCAGGGCGCCTTGTGCTGGTTCCGACCTATTCACACATCGGTCCACTACTGACATCACCTCATAAGCCAACGGGGCACCCCACACTGACTTTCGGCGCAGCATTGTAGGATGGCCACACCAGTGCGGCAACTTGCTGGACACCACCTCGGTGCCATCCGGATCTCGGCGCGTTCGAGTCACTGTACCGCAAGAGTGACCGGAACTCAGCTGGTCACGCCGTCTTTCGGCGCAGCATTGTAGGATGGCCATACCAGTGCGGCAACTTGCTGGACACCACTTCGGTGCCATCCGGATCTCGGCGCGTTCGAGTCACTGTACCGCAAGAGTGACCGGAACTCAGCTGAACACGCCGTCTTTCGGCGCAGCATTGTAGGATGGCCACACCAGTGCAGCAATTTGCTGGACACCACCTTGGGCAATAGTGAAGCTGCAAAAGGTGCAAATAAGCTTCAGACAGTCTTCAACTTAGTCTGATTCTTATAATAAGCTTCAGATAGTCTTACAAGCACTGCTCAGAACTCTCAACTATGGCACTCATCATCCAGGACTTGCCATTCGGATCTTGGCGCCTTGTGCTGGTTCCGACCTATTCACACATCGGTCCACTACTGACATCACCTCATAAGCCAACGGGGCACCCCACGCCGACTTTCGGCACAGCATTGTAGGATGGCCACACCAGTGCGGCAACTTGCTGGACACAACCTCGGTGCCATCCGGATATCGGCGCGTTCGAGTCACTGTACCGCAAGAGTGACCGGAACTCAGCTGGACACGCCGTCTTTCGGCGCAGCATTGTAGGATGGCCACACCAGTGCGGCAATTTGCTTGACACCACCTTGGTGCCATCCGGATCTCAGCGCGTTGTGCTGCCTTCGGCCTATTCGCACATCGGTCCGCTACTGACGCCGCCTCACGTGCCAATGGATTTTCTACGCTTTTTGTAGCCCTATGCCGCATAACAGGTCATGTGACTTGTTTATAAAACTTTTCATTGGTTCATTTTACTTTTGGTTTCCTAATGATGGAAGGCTTGGTCATGTGACCTAAAAATAACACTTTTCATTGGTTTAGAACATTTTTTTTTCCCAAACGATGAAAGCCCCACCTTGTTTCTGGATGATTCAGACTGAAGCTGGCGTCAGCATGAGAGCACCACCATCTCGTGGCTCCGTCCTGGTCATTCCGCGAGCAATCATGGCAGCCGCTCCCCACCGGAAGCCTGCAGGAGTCGAGGGCCCCCAAGACTTTTGTAGAATCTTCACGGCTGAGGGGACGCTTTTCGAGAATGGAGCCCAAGCCCTAGCAGGCAAGCGTCCGAGTTCCAAGGTGTCCCAGGGCCATTTTAGTGGACCAGGCCCAAAACCGAAGAGCCGTCCGCCATTTTAAGAGTCATGTGGCAGCCGCCTATCGCTGCACTGCAAGAGTGGGAGCAACTCAACAACATGGTGAGCGAGACGCTGTAGCCGCAAGAGCGGGCGCAACTCAGCTGGAAGGCCGCCACCTGGGGAGGCCCGTTCACGCCGCCTCCCCCACGCCCCCCCCCCCGGGCCGCCCCACGCCAATTTTCGGAGCAGCATTGTAGGATACCAAAACCAATGCGGCAGTTTACTGGACATCACCTGGGTGCCATCAACATCTCAGCGCGTTCTGCTGCCTTGGGACTATTCGCACAACAGACCGCTACTGATTTTTCTTTGCTGCATTGTAGGATCCCAAAAACCAGTGCGGCACCCAGATGACATCACCTGGGTGCCGTCCAGAACTCAGCACGTTGTGCTGCTTTGGGACTATTCGCACAAAAGACAGCTTCTGACCATTGTTGCTTTTTTTTGTGAAAAATGTTTAAATGTTTTTACAGTTTTTGTTCCGTTTGTTATATTTAAAAGTTAATAAAGTTTTATAATCCCACTTTGTTTGAGTGCTATATATTTTTAAAAAATCGGGTGAATGGGGCCTTGAATCGGGTTATTGTCATGTGTGGGCTTTGCAAGTATACTGCTACAGGATCGGACATTTCAAACTCAAATGCACGTTCTTTTTCTTACCTTTCCGAAGCATGGAGCGCAATAGCAGGCAGAGAAAGGGTGATGCAAGTGTTGAACACTGCCTGGCCTGGCAAGTTGCTGGCAGTGCCCCCCCCCCCGCCCGCCCGCTCCTGAAAGAGGACACACCGCCGCCCCGAGTACTTCACAGATCTTTAAAAGACCATGCGCTTGTTCATGAGGCTTAAATGGTTTATCACCCCTTCTAGAACCCCTGCATCGACCCTCTGACGTTTCCTGGAACAATTACCACGTAACACAATACCAAGCCTTTTCAGCTGAAACCCCCGAGGAATCGTGGGGCATATTATCAAGGGGGTTTATCTCCGCTTTTTTGGCTTTTAAAGCCAAGAAAGCGGAGATAAAATTATCTCCCTATTACCAAGCTGTCGCTAACACCAGTTAGTGACAGCTAAAAGGAGATAGCGACCATCTTGGGCCCCGCTTTGCATGTCAATGATATTTATCACTAATGACATGCAAAGTGGGCGTGCCAAGATGTTAGCGACTGGAAACAGTCCCTAACATCGCTATCTCCTATTACCAACTTTTGAAGATATTCGCGCTAAGCACGAATATCTCAAAAAGCTAACACCTGCCCTGAGCAGTTCTTAGCCATGTTATCCAATGGGAGGTGGATAACATGGCTAAGAGCATTTGCTCGATAATGCATGAATATCGCTGACTTTTCAGCGATATTCATGCATTGCGGCCGTTTTTTATCGCATTTGCGATAAACCTTGCTAATAGCAAGGTTTATCTGCGATAAAAATCGCCGATGTGCGGCGATAATTTTTGTCTCTAAACAAGTTAGAGACAAAAATTATCGCTAGTTGTTGGTAATATGCTTACCAAGCTGTCGCTAACACCAGTTAGTGACAGCTAAAAGGAGATAGCGACCATCTTGGGCCCCGCTTTGCATGTCAGTGATATTTATCACTAATGACATGCAAAGTGGGCGTGCCAAGATGTTAGCGACTGGAAACAGTCCCTAACATCGCTATCTCCTATTACCAACTTTTGAAGATATTCGCGCTAAGCACGAATATCTCAAAAAGCTAACACCTGCCCTGAGCAGTTCTTAGCCATGTTATCCAATGGGAGGTGGATAACATGGCTAAGAGCATTTGCTCGATAATGCATGAATATCGCTGACTTTTCAGCGATATTCATGCATTGCGGCCGTTTTTTATCGCATTTGCGATAAACCTTGCTAATAGCAAGGTTTATCTGCGATAAAAATCGCCGATGTGCGGCGATAATTTTTGTCTCTAAACAAGTTAGAGACAAAAATTATCGCTAGTTGTTGGTAATATGCCCCGGGGTTTTTGCTTGCAGAAATCGGGAGGCGGGAGACTAGCACTGAAATCAGTAGTCTCACGCCTGAATCGGGAGGGTTGGCATGTCTGGATTCTCTACAGCTGGGGCCATAAACTACATCCGCAGGGCTAGGTGATAGCCTGGGACCGGCCTGGCATCTAAAATGGCTGCCGTGCACGACAAAATTGTGGCATTGGAAAAAAGGCAAGATGGCGCAGACAATGTTTATCAATAAGGATTCATTTATAACAAAATATTTTATCGCACTGACAAATTGGCGGTCAACACTTCCTGATTTCCATCGAATCGAACGTTAACAGACGTCACGCAGCAAAAAAAAAAAAAAGCTCACGCACAGCCGCTGGAAGAGATGTATCAACATATATGAGCCTCCTCAGCCACCCTCAGGAAACATAGGGGATTAGGATACGTCTCCCGCACCCCCTTATACCTAGTAATTTAATTAAAACGAAGCACAAAATGGCGAATTCCCGTTTCGCTACCAGTTTGCGGCCCAGTTCGCGGCCCGTGAAGCGCTTCTACCGTGAAAAATCATTTCTTTTTTATTTTCCCCACGGGACCCTTTAATAACCCCAACAACATTCCTAGGGGGTCAAGAGGGGTATACCTTGCCCCCTTTCATTAAATTCCCCCTTCGTTTTTCACCTCTTCTTCTCTCTCGATCCTACCGAGAGATAAGATGGCGGCCGCTCCGGACTGTTTAGAATGTTGACAGACACCGGAGAGCCAATCAGCTTTCTGCGCGCAAAGTTCCGTTTCGCGAAAAGTAAGCGAACCGGAGCGCAGCCCGGAGCGCTGTTACAGATATATATCTTGTTTTGAACGTTAATTTCTCAAAAACTACTGGAGCACATATATTGAGACCTAGCAAAGGCACATCGGGCTAACAGTCCCTACAATTTTGCCAAGTTTCGTGCAAATCCATTCAGCCGTTCGAGCTAAAAGTGAGTCCAACCGCCCTATGGAAATTAACATGGGAAAAACGCGTTTTGGGACCCCCCTTTTTTCTCGGCCCCCCCTCGACAAAACCCCCCCCAAATTTTCAAGGGCTGCTCAGAAACAAAATGTGCCATTTTCCTGAAAATTTCAGCCGATTCCGTCCACAAACGCCAAAGTTATTAGACATAGAATTTTCAAAAATCCCATAAGGAATAAATCCTAACTATATATACCTACTGGCGATAGCCAGTAGGTAATATATATATATATATATATATATATATATATATATATATATATATATATATATATATATATATATATTACCTACTGGCGGTCGCCAGTAGGTAGTTATAGTTAGGATAATTTTCAATGTTAAATCTCAACATTCTATTTTGAATAACTTTGGCGCCGGTTGACGAATCTGCCTGAAATTTTCAGGAAAATGGTCTCATGGCGGTCCGGTCCTTCCCTGAAAGTTTGGGGGGGATTCGTCAAGCGGGGGCCGAGATAAAAGGGGGGTCCCAAAACGCGTTTTCCCCATGTTAATTTCCATAGGGCGGTCGATTTCACTTTTAGCCCGAACGGCTGAATGGATTTCCACCAAACTTGGCAAAATTGTAGGGACTGGTGGCCCGATGTGCCTTTGCTATGTCTCAAGATATGTGCTCCAGTGGATTTTGAGTAATTAAGGTTCAAAAAAATATATATATCTATAGCAGCGCACCGGTACGCGCACGGGTGCGCGTACCGTGCGCGCCACGCGACTTGCGCGAGGAAAGCTGATTGGCTCTCGGGTGTCTGTAAACATTCTAAACAGTCCGGAGCGGCCGCCATCTTGTGTCTCGGTAAAATCGAGACACAAGAGGTGGCCAAAACAAAGAGGGAAATGAACATAAGGGGGCAGAGTAGACCCCCCCTGACCCCCTAGGTTTGATGTGGGGGCCATAAAAGGGCCCCGCAAGGCAAAAAAAAAAATTTTTTTTTTTTTGATTTTCGCGGGGGGAGCGCCCGGTACGCGCACGGGTGCGCGTACCGGGGAGCGTACCATGGGAAAAAAGAATGACAGTTTTAAAAGTAGCTGTTTAGAAAAAAAAATGTTTAGTTGTTTTTTTTATACATACACATACATATATATAAATGCATATGCACATATATATATGCATATATGTCTATATGTGTGCGTGTAGAGAGAGGTAGAGAGGTAGAGGTGTAGAGGTAGAGAGGTAGAGAGGTAGAGGTGTAGAGGTAGAGATTAGTAGAGAGAGAAGAAGAGAGAGGTAGAGAGGTAGAGAGTAGAGAGTGAGTAATAGAGAGTAGAGAGTGAGTAGTAGAGAGTAGTAGAGAGCAGTAGAGAGAGTAGCAGAGTGAGTAGTAGAGAGTAGTAGAGTGAATAGTAGAGTGAGTAGTAGAGAGTAGTAGAGAGTGAGTAGTAGAGAGTAGTAGAGAGTAAGTAGTAGAGTGAGTAGTAGAGAGCAGTAGAGAGTGAGTAGTAGAGAGTAGGAGAGAGTAAGTAGTAGAGAGTAGTGGAGAATATTCCAAAGTTTGGCACAGCACCACTTTCACAATGAGTCCAATCAAATCATATCACTTAGAGTACTTATTGAAGCGCTGAATCTTGGTGTATATTCAAATGCTTTTATTTTCCTTAAGTTTATGTACCACAGCCAGCCGAAACGTTTCGTTCTGTACAACAGAACTTCTTCAGGGCGTTCTTATTTCCTTCAAGTTATGTCGGTATCCCGTTGTCATATAACTAGATATTTCTTCCAAATGTTAGACGAGACATAAGTATATTCTTATTAAAAGTGACTAGGTATCAATTTTACCCACACAATTCGGGCAGACTTGAGTAATTTATAGCATCCTCAAAGTCAGTCTTTCAAAAATTCCAAAGTATAGGACATGATAATCCAAATCCAAATGTTTCTCAAGAAAAGTCATTTACAATCGTTCGGAATATCGGTGTTTGGGCAGATATGATCCAGGGACCCCCAGTATGCAAGGGGAATTAGTCCCCCCTCTACAAACATGCACGGGGGCTGCGTTGCAGAGAGGTGTAAAAAGGGTTGTGGCTTCATTACACCTCTCTGCAATGCAGTCCCCTGGCGCATACTGGAGATTCCTGGTGGGCTTTCAGGTCTTATATAGTTAGGAATTAGCATTAAAAAAACCTTTGAAATTCACTGAAAAAACCAAAGGTTTCACACCAGTTATAGTTAGGAATTAGCATTTAAAAAACCTTTGAAATTCACTGAAAAAACCATAGGTTTCACACCAGTTATAGTTAGGAATTAGCATTTAAAAAACCTATTAAATTCACTGACAAAACCAGTTATAGTTAGCTGGAAATTTTACTGACATAAAACCATTGAAATTCCCACGTTATAGTTAGTTGGACTCACTATAACTTGCGCGCCTGCAATGCACTGCTGATGACGTCACATATTACATCACTCATGACATGGTCAGTGACATCACTCATGACATCACTGATGACACCATCCAGTGAATGTGTGTCTTTCTGAAAAATAAATTTGTTTTATATATGTATTTGTAAAGGTCGATGGAAGAATAAATGTTTAAATAAGTGTGTAAATGGATGTTTTTTTTAAAAAAAATTGGTTGGTTAACTGGCTTATTAAGTGTATCTTAGTGAATACATATATTAGCGAGTATTGTTTAAATATTTAAATGTTTGTATCAGTGTTTCTCTTTGTGTATAAGTGGCTGCAGGGGTTGGTGACTGACTCACTGTTTGTATGTGTTTTGAAGACAGAATATGTGCAGGACTGTATGGGTGGACGAGTGTGTATATGTGTGTGTTAGTGAGTGAATGACTGTCTCACTAGTGTCTTCATTACTAACGACATATGTTTTAATCTAGTATATGTGAGTATTGATGTATATAAGTGAGTATAGTATATATAGTGAGAGATTGTAGGAGTTCCTGTTTAAATAAGTATGTGTTTCTATAAGTGATTGTTTAAGAGAGTAAGTATGTGTAAGTTTCCTTAGAAGTAAGGTGGTAGTGTGTGTATAAATGTATATGCAAATAAATGGATGTTCAATAGTTTATGTGCATGTGTGAGTATGTGTGTGAGTAACTTTTGGATGACTGCTGATGTGTAACAGGATGTATAGGTGTATCACTACATATGATGAGTGAGTATATATATGAGTGACTATATAGAACTGTTGGTGAATGAGTGGATGAGTATATAGATGGTGGAATTACTGAATTGGTTGTTGTTACTGGTTTGGGTATCTCCATTTTTTTGAAAATGTTTGTTTCTATTTTTGAATATTTGTTTCAAGCGTTACATTACACTGAAATTAGGTCTGTCACTCTGTCACAAGGATGGTGTCATCAGTGATGTCATGAGTGATGTCACTGACCATGTCATGAGTGATGTAATATGTGACGTCATCAGCAGTGCATTGCAGGCGCGCAAGTTATAGTGAGTCCAACTAACTATAACGTGGGAATTTCAATGGTTTTATGTCAGTAAAATTTCCAGCTAACTATAACTGGTTTTGTCAGTGAATTTAATAGGTTTTTTAAATGCTAATTCCTAACTATAACTGGTGTGAAACCTATGGTTTTTTCAGTGAATATATATATACATACATATATTACCTACTGGCGGTCGCCAGTAGGTAGTTATAGTTAGGATAATTTTCAATGTTAAATCTCAACATTCTATTTTGAATAACTTTGGCGCCGGTTGACGAATCTGCCTGAAATTTTCAGGAAAATGGTCTCATGGCGGTCCGGTCCTTCCCTGAAAGTTTGGGGGGGATTCGTCAAGCGGGGGCCGAGATAAAAGGGGGGTCCCAAAACGCGTTTTCCCCATGTTAATTTCCATAGGGCGGTCGATTTCACTTTTAGCCCGAACGGCTGAATGGATTTCCACCAAACTTGGCAAAATTGTAGGGACTGGTAGCCCGATGTGCCTTTGCTATGTCTCAAGATATGTGCTCCAGTGGATTTTGAGTAATTTAGGTTCAAAAAAATATATATATCTATAGCCGCGCTCCCGTGCGCGCACGGGAGTGCGCTCCAGGCGCGACACGCGACTTGCGCGCAGGAAGCTGATTGGATCTCAGTTGTCTGTAAACATTCTAAACAGTGCGGAGCGGCCGCCATCTTGTGTCTCGGTAAAATCGAGACACAAGGGGTTTGAAAAAAAAAGGGGCAAATGACCATAAGGGGGAAGAGTAGACCCCCTCTGACCCCCTAGGTTTGATGTAGGGACTAAAATAGGGTCCTGCAGGGCATTAAAATTTTTTTTTCGTTTTGCGCGGGGATATGCGCTCTCCCGTGCGCGCACGGGAGTGCGCTCCAGGCGCGACACGCGACTTGCGCGCAGGAAGCTGATTGGATCATAAGGGGGAAGAGTAGACCCCCTCTGACCCCCTAAATCCAGGACTATATTTATGAAGGCCTTGCGCTGTTAGTTTTGCGCTTCCTGTGCGTCAATTTTTGTGACGCATCAGCGGTGTAAAAAAATGCGCATTGTTATGCAATATTTAAAAAGTGACGCATCTATCTAGATGCGTCACTTTTTAAATATAGTGCAACGAGGTACATTTTATTACACTGCTGGTGTTATGCGTCACTTTTCTGTGCGCACTCCTTATGACGTTCCAGATGTGTCATATTTAATGTATGACGAATCATGTTGCAGATACAATATGGCGCAGAGTTTTAAAAAGTGACCCATGTACCTAGATGCGTCACTTTTTAAAAATAGCGTCAGGTATAATGTATGCAGAGGGGGTGTTCTCCCGCAAAAAGCTTTGTAATAGCGACGCAGTGAAATCTTTGAGATTTCACTGCGTCAGTTTTAGGATGCTGTTGCGTCAAAATCTTGTGCCTGCTTTACAGCAGGTGTTAGACTGAGGCAAGACCTTTCATATGCTGCTTTCCCCATTTGAAAGGACACATTACTGGAGTTGCGTCACTTTTGTGACGCACTCCAGCAATGCGTTACTTGGAATGTCATAAGGAGTGCGCACAGAAAAGTGACGCATTGCACCAGTAGTGTAAAAAAATGTGTTGCGTTGCGTTATATTTAAAAAGTGAGGTATCTAGGTAGATGGGTCACTTTTTAAAATCAAGCGCCACATTATATCTGCGTGAGGTATAATGCATGCAGAGGGGGTGTTCCCCCACAAAAAGCTTTGTAATAGCGACGCAGTGAAATGTTTGAGATTTCACTGCGTCACTTTTAGGATGCTGTTGCATCCTTTAAATATAGTGCAACGAGGCACATTTTATTACACTGCTGGTGTGATGCGTCACTTTTCTGTACACAGTCCTTATGACATTCCAGATGTGTCATATTTAATGTATGACGAATCATGTTGCAAGGAGTTACAGATACGTCAGTATTTCTGACATATGTGTAAACATAAAAGTGATGCGAGGCCGGCGCAAAATTTTGACGCAATAGCATCCTAAAAGTGACGCAGGGAAATCTCATAGATTTCAGTACGTTGTTATTACCAAGCTTTTTGCGAGGGATTGCCCCCTCTGCATACATTATACCTGATGCAGATACAATATGGCGCAGAGTTTTAAAAAGTGACCCATGTACCTAGATGCGTCACTTTTTAAAAAATAGTGTCAGGTATAATGCATGCAGAGGGGGTGTTCCTTGCAAAAAGCTTGGTAATAATGACGCAGTGCGTCACTTTTAGGATGCAGTTGCGCCAAAATCTTGCGCCTGCTTCACAGCAAACCTTTCACATGGTGCTTTTTCCATGTGAAAGGACACATTACTGGAGTTGCGTCACTTTTGTGACGCACTCCTGCAATGCGTTACTTTTGTGTTTAGAGATATGTCAGAAATACTGACATATCTGTAACTCCTTGCGAATTGATTAGTCATATATTAAATATGACATATGTGGAATGTCATAAGGAGTGCGTCCAGATAAGTGACGCATCGCTATTTTCACGTAGCGATGCGTCACTTTTCAGAAATGAGGCCTCCAGTTTATTCACTGTGTCATAAATTTCTTTTCTAACACTCACCTTCTTTCAGTCCTCCTACTTCACTTCCTTTCACCTCTCATACCTTTCTGTTCTTTCTTACTCATTCTCCTTTCAATTATCAATGCACTATATTTCACTTACTCTTCATTTTTTAAGATTATAGCTCTTTGATGAGAATTGGAGGTAGTTCTGAAAAGAACTTTTGGTTTTCTTCTTTTAACTGAAGAGGAACAAAAACAGGGAATAGAAACTGCTCAACAGGAGCAAAAAGAAAAGAAAAAAATTAGGGGTGGGAAGGGCAGTGATGGTTCTCTAATGCCCGAACCATGAGCAGGACACTTTGCTCCCCATAGGTGAGGAGTTGATTGCAGTATCTGCATCTGACGACCCCATGGTTGAATGCAGGTTGGATGTTTGCTACCTGCCCCTGAGATTGTTCTCTTCCAGAAGAAGTTGCTCCTCCTGTTGATGTAGAGGCCCCACCTCTGGGAACCTCCTGTGCCAGAGCCCTGACACTTTCTCGGGCAAAATTCTGGGGGTGCCTGGTCTCCACATGGCGAATCATGGTGAAGTTGCCAAAAGAGTATTTTTTTTGGGGGTTACCCCGTGACAGGACCTTTTTGCAGATCCTGCACTCTACTTTTGGTGCATTCACCTTCTTCTGGTCTGCTGGAAATTTAAAGAATTTCCAGATGAAATGTCCCTTCACCTTTGGGGTAGGTGGCTCTTCATCAATGAAGTCATCTTCACTGCTGGATGATCTGGCAGCCATGATGAATCCAGGAATATGGAGCAGCAAAAAAGGCAGGTCTTTCAGTCACAAAAGTGAAAGAAGAAGTGAAGGAAATGGGTGGGGATTTCATTCATTGTAAAAAAAAACTGTTAGCAACCAATGAAAAGTGTTATTTTAGGGTCACATGACCTGACGCGCTTACGATGCGCGCTCGGGTGCACTTCCGGGTGCGTTTACGCAGCGCGATCGTAGGCGCTTCCGGGGCGCACACGTGGCGCGATCGTAGGCGCTTTTGCGTGCGTTTAGGCGCCGCGCACGTATGCGCTTCCGAGGGCACGTACGTTGCGCGCCGAAGTGACGTCATCAATCTTTAATAGAAATGCATAATCATTTTCCATATTAAAAAAAACAAATTTTATTTGTATGGTACGAAATGTTTTGCATTATTATTAACTTTTCATTCATATTTTTTTTTCACGAACGACAGTTGCGCTCTGGGTGCGCTTTCAGATGAGCTCTCGGAGAAGCTTACAGGAGAGCTTAGCTGAAAGCTTCCCGGAGCGCGCACCCAGAGCGCAAAAAAAAAAAATTATAAAAAAAATGAATACTTAAAAAAAACAGCAAATTGTAAAAAAAAAAAAGGTTAGAAACTCGATATACAAAGGAATTAGCATTTAAAAAACCTATGAAATACAATGAAAAAACCATAGGTTTCACACCAGTTATAGTTAGGAATTAGCATTTAAAAAACCTTTGAAATTCACTGAAAAAACCATAGGTTTCACACCAGTTATAGTTAGGAATTAGCATTTAAAAAACCTATTAAATTCACTGAAAAAACCATAGGTTTCACACCAGTTATAGTTAGCTGGAAATTTTACTGATATAAAACCATTGAAATTCCCACGTTATAGTTAGTCGGACTCACTATAACTTGCGCGTGCAATGCACTGCTGATGACGTCACATATTACATCACTCATGACATGGTCAGTGACATCACTCATGACATCACTGATGACACCATCCAGTGAATATGTGTCTTTCTGAAAAATAAATATTAGTGAGTTATGTTTAAATATTTAAATACATATATTAGTGTTTCACTTTGTGTATAAGTGGCTACATGTGTTGATAAGTAGCTACATGCGTATGTATATGGGTTATTTGATATTTTTATTAGTATTAGTATGAGTGTCTATATGGTTTGGTGGAGGTATTACTTAGCACATAGATGCATGAGTGACTGACTCTTTGTTTGTATGTGTTTTGAAGACAGCATATGTACAGGACTGTATGGGTGGATGAGTGTCTATATGTGTTTGTTAGTGAGTGAATGACTGTCTCACTAGTGTCTTTATCAGTAACTACATATGTTTTAATCTAGTATATATGAATATTGATGTATATAAGTGAGTATATGTGAGAGTAAGAGATTGTAAGATTTCCTGTTTAAATAAGTATGTGTTTCTATAAGTGATTGTTTAAGAGAATAAATATGTGTAATTTTCAATAGAAGTAAGGTGGAAGTGTGTGTATAACTCTATTTTCAAATAAATGGTTGTTCAATAGTTTATTTGCACGTGTGAATATGTGTGTGAGTAACTTTTGGATGAATGTCGGTGTGTAACAGAATGTATAGGTGTATCTCTTCATATGATGAGTGAGTATATGTATGAGTGACTATATAGAACTGTTGGTGAATGAGTGGATGAGTATATAGATAGTGGAAGTACAGAATTGCTTGTTGTAACTGATATAGGTATGTCCATTTTTTAAAAATTTCAGTTTCTATTTTTGAATATGTGTCTCAAGGGTTACTTTACACTGAGAGGAGGTCTGTCACTGTGTCACAAGGATGGTGTCATCAGTGATGTCATGAGTGATGTCACTGACCATGTCATGAGTGATGTAATATGTGACGTCATCAGCAGTGCATTGCACGCGCAAGTTATAGTGAGTCCGACTAACTATAACGTGGGAATTTCAATGGTTTTATATCAGTAAAATTTCCAGCTAACTATAACTGGTGTGAAACCTATGGTTTTTTCAGTGAATTTAATAGGTTTTTTAAATGCTAATTCCTAACTATAACTGGTGTGAAACCTATGGTTTTTTCAGTGAATATATATATATATATATATATATATATTCACTGGAAAAAACATAGGTTTTAGACCAAATATAGTTAGGGATTAGCATTTACAAAACCTTATCAGTGATGTCACTGACCATGTCATGAATGATGTAATATGTGACATCATCAGCAGTGGATTGCGGGTGCGCGATATATAGTTAGTGCAACTAACTATATATGCGAATTTCATTGGTTTTGTGTGAGTAAAATAAGGTTTTGTAAATGCTAATCTCTAACTATATATGGTCTATAACCTATGGTTTTTTCAGTGAATTTTCAAGGTTTTGTAAATGCTAATTCCTAACTATATATGGTCTATAACCTATGGTTTTTTCAGTGAATTTCAATGTTTTTTTATAGCAAATATCAAAAACTGTTAAATGTATTATTCTTTTAAATGAAAAATATATTTTATATGTTTGTAATATAATTTTTTTATGCATCTGCCAAACCCTAACCTCTTAATAGTGCCCTGTGGTGGAATTGATTTTGGGACTATGACTGGGGTTGGTCTGGAAATGCTTTTAAAGGACACCTTTCATCAATTGATGACACTTTTTCCCCAAACTGCCTTGGTATATTCCAATATATGCCAATGACAGAAATGGAAGTGGTCCAACCAATTTTTTCCACAATTTGAGAAAGCACGGAAACATGTGAATAAATCTGTTTCTGCTTACATGAGAGAATTTACAATGGGTTTAATATACAACAATAACTTGTGTTACAACATGCAAGACATCTACAGAGGAGATGGTGTGCACTTCTCCGATGAGGGGAATAGAATATTCCTCCTGAATTTAAAACTGTGCATTGGAACCTACTTGTAAGTACCTTAATTAGCCACAGAACCCAATAGCTCTTTTCATTGCTACCCTACCTCTGATCATTCAAAACGTTTATCTTTTTCTAACTTTTTAAATTTTTTTCACCAAAGTATGCTCCTCGGTTCGCTTACCTGTGCGCGTACCGGGCGCTTCCCACGCAATTTTTTTTTTTGCCTATATGAGCGTCCTAAGCCCCCCTTCAGAAAACCTAGAGGGTCACAAAGTGGAAGACTACCGTAACGCTGCTGGTTCGCGTACCGGGGCGCGCACCGGTGAGCGCTCGCTAAAAAAAGGTGGGAAAGTAATTTACAGAAAAACCACTAGAGACACTTTCATCAAATATAGAATAGGCCCTTCTACATAGCAGTCCCTACCATTTACCCAAATTTGATGGAATTCCATTGAGAAAATTATGCTGTAGGCCTGACTAAATATCCTGAGGTAAATTACCTAAAAAAACCACTTATGAAGTGTTAGAATAGACAACCAATTAAAATGCTTTTTTCATTATCTTCTATTATTTCATGACATTTGATTGGTTATGTACCTGAATATATATAAAGAAAGAGAGAGAAACACAGCCATTTTGACTACAACTTCCTGAAGTACATTTCAAGTGCATTTCAACTGACAACTTAAACTTCTTTTTGAAAGGTAAGATGTTATTTTAAAAACTGAAGTATGTTGTGCACTTTAAGTTAATTAGGAAAACATTTTCTGATAGTTATATACTATCCCTCTGTAATAGTTATAGAATAAGATAGACTTCTCTGTTATAGTTATGGATGGAGTTAGGCTTGTCTTGTATAATTATGAATTTACTTAGGCTTTATCACATACACTTTTTTATATTTTTACTTCCACTCTGATACCATACACTGCCCAAAGATAAAATCACTGTTAAAAAAAACAAACTACCTGTCTGAACTTAAACCCAACAGTGCCCTATCTCTACTGATATATTTTTTTTAAATTCAAATTATAGCACAAAAATGGAAGAAGAGCAAAAAAATACCATCGAAATTGTTCTGGAAAGCAACAAAGATAAAGTTATTGAACCCAATGACTCCGAATTCATGGATGAATCACGGGACTATGAACTACTTCAATGTGTAGAATCAGTAGATTTCCTGATTGAAAATGAGGACATTTCTGACAATCAAATATTAGAAGTTCTTTTAAATTTTGAAAACGAATCTGAGAAATAAATTTATATTTAATAATTCAAAAATTGTTTGAGACATTATTCATTTTTATATGTATTTTTTAAACTAGTACCAAATTGATTATAATGTAAAGTCAGACTTTAAATATACTGTGCAACTTTTTTGTGTTACATAGTAAGTTTGCTCATAGTTACTTCCTTTCTCCCACTATTTTATCTCCAATGTGTATTTAACATCTCTTTTTCATCTCCTGCCTCCATGTTCTTTCTGCTTTCCTCACAGACTATGCTATGAGTTCCATAAACCACAATAACTTCTGAAACAACATGCAAGATATCTACAAAGGAAACAGTGTATTTTTATTTTTAGACTCTGCATTGGTACCTACATGTTGGTACCTAAATAAATAAAAAAAAAACGAAAAGAACAATCAATTTACATACATTATTTGAACATTCTTTTATTCTATTTTCCCTATATTACGCTCCCCGGACCGCTTCCCGGTGCGCGTACCGAGCGTTCCCCCCGCAAAAAAAACGATAATAAAAATTATTTTTTTTTGCCCCGGGGGGCACTTTTAAAGCCCCCTCATCAAACCTAGGGGGGTCAGGGAGGATGTACTATGCCCCCTTAAGCTCATTTCCCCCTTTGTTTTTGCCACCTCTTGTGTCTCGATCCTACCGAGACACAAGATGGTGGCCGCTCCGGACTGTTTAGAATGTTCACAGTCACCGGGGAGCCAATCCGCTTCTCCTCGCGAAGTTCCGTTACGCGTCAGGTACGCAAACCGGGGCGCTAACCGGGACGCTGTCACAGATATATCTGTTTTTTAAAACGTTAATTTCTCAAAATCCACTGGAGCACATATATTGAGACATAGCAAAGGCACGTCGGGCAAACCATATCTACAATTTTGCCAAGTTTCGTGTAAATCCATTCAGCCGTTCGAGCTAAAAGTGATTCCAACCACCCTATGGAAAAATGAATGGGAAAAACGTTTTTTCGGACCCCCCTTTTTTCTCGGCCCCCCTTGATGAAACCCCCCCAAATTTTCAGGGGCTGCTCGGAAACAAAATGTGCCATTTTTCTGAAAATTTCAGCCAATTGCGTCCACAAACGCCAAAGTTATTCAACATAGAATTTTCAGAAATCCCATAGGAAAAAAATCCTAACTATATATACCTACTGGTGACTGCCAGTAGGTAATATATATATATATATATATATATATATATATATATATATATATATATATATATATATATATATTCGTTAATTTATGAAAC